>NC_137940.1:1753476-1883476 GCF_963969265.1 Rhamphochromis sp. 'chilingali'
AAGAATGACCGGCCTGTTCTGCAGCTAACTGTGTCGTGTCTACATTAAAAATAAATCACTATTGCTGGTAAGAAACGCTGCTCACAAAACATTTCTGAAACAGAGTTTGGCATCAAGTCAGTTAAACTTTTGGGAAACTGATCTGGTCAGTTAAGCAGCAGAGGGGGTTCATCAGCGTTGAGCCGAGATGGAGAGCATGCAGCGACTGATGACACTTATCAGATCGTCTGTTATCAGAGAAAAAACAGAGAGACCCGTGGCTGATTGAAGCCAGATGCCGTGAAACCAGAGAGACAGAGAAATGGGAATGAGATGAGGATCAGCATGTCCTGAGGTGAGGGACACTTCACTGAGCTATGAAGACGTTTGTGTCTCATGGGACAGAAAAAAGGCCACGAGCAACTTTTAGAGCTTCACTTCAGACACGTTCTTACCCTAAACAATATCATTTCACTACTGCACTAAAGTTCTCTGTGAACACTTATGTATTTATTGTTGTTGTTGTTGTCTTTATGTTACAGAGTTGCTGTTTTGCTAGAACTTTAAGTCATGCCCATCAATCTGCTGAACTTATCAGAAATCTCCAGGAAAAGCTCTAAAACACAGTCACAGAGCCTGAGTTGGTTTTTTGAATAACTAATGATAATAATAAATTTGTTCAGTTTAATAAATCATGATGGTTAATTAGTTAATTTTTTCATGGCGGATGAATCTCTGATGATGTGTTTTTGTTCTTCCGTCACAGTCCAGAGTCACGACCAGGAGCTACGCTGCTACAAGACCAAACGGAAACACATCACAGAAAGATTTCAAGTAAAGCTAATAACACTAACCCTGCAACATCTTTTACCTTATTTAATAAGCACCTCCACAACATAAGATCTAAATATGAGCGTCTGTAAAGAGTCAACAACTAGTTAAATTAAAGAAAGTACAACTCAGCAGTATTTTGTAGGGTAATAATCGAATAGTCTAATAATAAAATCTTGTTAATGATAAAATAACGTTTACATTCAAAACTGAAAACAGAGCTTTGAAAATGTTTAATTACATTTTCATTAAATTTTGCTTTGCAAAATCACATTTATGTTTAAGCCTAATCTTGAAAGTAGAGATAGTGTCTGTCTCCTGAATCCAAACTGGAAGCTGGCTCCACAGAAGAGGGGCCTGAAAACTGAAGGCTCTGCCTCCCATTGTACTTTTAAATACTCTAGGAACAACAAGTAGGCCTGCAGAGCGAGAGCCAAGTGCTCTAATAGGGTGATATGGTACTACAAGGTCATTAAGATAAGATGGGGCCTGATTATTTAAGACCTTGTATGTGAGGAGCAGGATTTTAATTCTGGATTTATGGCTGGCAGCCGTTCCAGGGTGTACCCCACCTCTTGCTCTATGGTAGCTGTGATAGGCTCTGGCCCCCCTGTGACCCTCATAAGGATGAGTGGTACACAATGAATGGATGGACGGATTTAACAGGGAGCCAATGAAGAGAAGCCAGTATAGAAGAAATACGCATTTTTGGATTAACTGAAGGCTTTTCAGGGAGTTTTTAGAACTACCTGATAATAATGAATTACAGAAGTCTAGCCTAAAAATAATAATTAAAAAACGTTTTGTTCAAATAAACTGCTTATTAAAAAGTTTCTTCTTCTGCTTTTTCCTACTTGGCACATAAACCATTGCAATGTTGTCGCCTCTTTTTTTGTTTCCCTGAGTTGCTTCTTCGCCTTCTGCAACTCATCATCTTAATCTTACAGAGTTCTCTGTAAAGAATACGCTCAGACCAGTATTCATATGTTGCAGCTGTGTACTGACAGCACTAGCTCGATGGTGAGTCTTCCCACTGGACTGGAAGAAAGATATCACTCATTTCCCTTTGGCTCCGTGAAATTAAAATATGGCCAAAATAAGAGCCAAATGAAACGTGTTTTTTAAGATTACTCTTTAAAAGGTTCAGAATGCTATAAGATGAAACATTAAAATAAACTGACTCCAGCTACAGTAGCAAATCAAAGCAACAAAGTAACTGATGCTACTGATGTGAACACAGTTTGTGCAATCCTTCCATCTGCCTCAGGCCCACAGCCATCACAGCAGGCCTCGCTGGACAACACTATTTACACAAAGCAGCCCTTATTACTGTACTGTGTGTGTGTGTGTGTGTTAGAGAGAGATGACTGTTGACATTAAGCAGCCTCCATCCTGGGTGGCTCTGCACCCCCGACCCCTGCTCCCCCAGATGGCTACAGTTAGTTCAGGCGGCCAAGTTGGGACAGCATGTTACACATATGGTAAGCAGAAAGTGTGTGTGTGTGTGTGTGTGTGTGTGTGTGTGTGTGTGTGTGTGTGTGTGTGTGTGTGTGTGTGTGTGTGTGTGTGTGTGTGTTTTCTTTTAAGTGGGGAGGAGGGGTGGAAATGATAAAATCAGTGCTGTAAGCAACAACTGCTGTGGTCATCTCTCACTGTGGACCTTCCACAGCCACCACAGTTTCAGAGCCCGTCCTGATTTTCAGACGGCAGCTGAGGAAGCGTTCAAAGATACGTATCGTATGTGTCCCTCACACAGGTGATCACACTTTTAAAGTTATTGCACCCAAACTGTGGAGCAGTCTTTACAGGGCAGTGTTTCCTTGTATGTTTCCCATCATTTTTGGCCATATATGCATGCGTGTGCATGCGTTGGAGTGAATGTCTGACTGCATGACTGATTATGTGTCTGTATGTTTGAACAACGTGTGCCTTTTATTTGAACTATGAAGCACTTTGTAACTGTGTGTTTTGAAAATTGCTATATAAATGAAGTTATTCCTGCTGTTATCATTAGCATTAGTACTCGTGTTATAAATACTTTGCAGCATCCTCCAGTTTTTATTGACCAGTCAGAGCCAAAAAAATCAAAAATCAACAAAGTCTGAAGAATGAAATATGGCACTATAATTATTGTAGAAATTTGCAAATGTTCAGTCAACTTGTTTATTTTATAAAGTATTTCTTTCTGATAATCTGAACAATATAAATGTAAATTTAGCTTTTCAAAAACACTGAAACTGGTTATTTCAGGAAAACTGATTTAACAATAAGAGTTAAGAATTATTACGAAAGAAAGGAAGAAAAACATGTCACACAGATTGTATGACATGTTTCAAAATGCTTAATTGTAACTGTGAGTCTCACAGTAAACCTGCTGGGCCTACAGGGTGGACCCACGTCTGTTATTAACACAGATGTTAAAACATTAACACAAAATGTTTAATGCATTATTTTTCTGCTTCAAATGCTTAAAAAAATCAAAACCACATTTTAAAAAGAATTATTAATGCAGAAAAGAGAATGGTTGAGTTTTTATCAGCAGTAATTATTACGATTATTAAAATTATGTGAGTGTAGAAAAGGAAACAAAGTTAAAAATGTCAGATTTCCATCAGCCAGCCTGTGGACAGCAAACACAGGTTTCGCTTAGACAATTATACCAGCATTTATTTATTGAGTGTTTATGCTACTTTATAATGCTATATGTTGGTCTCATCAGACAGACGTCCCATGTGCACCTACAGGAGGGCGGACCTATGTCTCCGTGAAGGTTCTCAGTCATCCAGGTCGTCGTGGTCTAAGGAGCTTGGAAAGAAAAGCGTCTGGACTTCTTTAAGTTTCCTTGAAGACGTTTCATCCAAGAAGCTTCTTCAGTTCTAAGAGCAACTGGTGGCGAGTCCCAGATTTAAGGTCTATTGGAGTGTCCCCAAGAGGGGCCTGGACCCCTTATTGTTCCTCTACCTAATCCCACGAGCCAAGGTGTGAAAGTGGGTGTAGGTCACAATCAGAATGTACTAGCAGATTTTATAAACCATCTCCCTTTCACCCCAAGATGCAGACAAAGCAGATGTGTTCCCAAGAGTTTGCGCCTCGGATCCATGGTTAGGCGACACAGAGCAGAGTTGATTCTATGGAGAGCACAAAAGCTCTAAGTGTCAGCTTCTAAGTGAAATAGGTCCAGATGATTTTCTCTCCGAGCACTTATCCTGGAGCCCCACCTGGGGGTGGACGATGCAGTGATACATGTGCTGCAGAGAGCGTGTTCCTCGACCCAACACCACAGTTCAGATAATGTTCTTGGACTTCTCTAGCGCCTTTAACTCGATCCGGCCCGTGCTGCTGAGGGAGAAGTCGGAGTCCATGCAGGTGGAGGCTCCACTGGTCCAGTGGATCTACCTGACAGGCAGACCACAGTTTGTGAGACTGCAGAGCTGTGTGTCAGAGAGTCTGAACAGCAACATAGGAGCACCCAGGGAACTGTGCTGTCCCCTCTCCTCTTCACCATCCATACGGACGACTTCAAGCACATCACAGAAACTCCTCCAGGAATCCTTTGATGACACGGCCATTATTGGAAGTGTGGACACGGGAAGAGGAGTACAGAGGACGGACTGATCTCTTTATGAGGTGGTGTGAGGTGAACCACCTGCAGAAACAGATCCCCACCTTCTCCTGTCTGCATTAGTGGGACTGATGTGGAAATAGTCACATCCTACAAGTATCTGGGAGATCAACTGGATGACAAGCTGGAGTGGTCTGCCGACACGGACGCTGCCTCCACAAAGGCTCTGAGCCGGCTTTACTTTCTACGAAGGCTCAGATCCTTCAGTGTCTGCAGCAGCTGCACCATATGTTCTATCGGCCTGTTGTTGGCAGCACCATCGTCTTTGCTGTGGCGTGCTGGGGTGCAGGCGTCAAAGCAAAGGACGCAAACAGACTGACCATCAGGAGGGCCGAGGCTGTTGTTGGCATGAAGCTCTCCACCCTGGAGGAGGTGATCAGTGACAGACTGCTGGTAATCATGGACAATGACTCGCACCCTCCATAACACACTGGACAATCTGAAGAGCAGTTTCAGCAACAGGTTCCTACAACCAGGCTCTGAGGGAGCGTTACAGGAGCTCGTTGCTTCTGCTGCTGTCAGACTCTTTAATTCATCCACTGAGGTCAGATCCACACATGTGGAACAGAACTGAACACATCTCAGTGCACCCTGTCACTTTGTAAATGGTAAATGGCCTGTATTTATATAGCGCTTTACTAGTCCCTAAGGACCCCAAAGCGCTTTACACATCCAGTCATCCACCCATTCACACACTGGTGATGGCAGCTACATTGTAGATGCCCTGGGGCGCACTGAGGCGAGGCTGTCGGACACTGGCGCCACCACCAGTAGGCAACAGGTGAAGTGTCTCGCCCAAGGACACAACGACTGAGACTGTCCAAGCCGGGGCTCGAACCGGCAACCTTCTGATTACAAGACGAACTCCTGAACTCTTGAGGCCTCTTGAGCACAGTGAACAGTTTGATTTATACAGCGCCAAATCACAACATCAGACGCCTCGAGGCGCTTTATTTTTCAGTTAGAAAAAAACTTGCTGTTAATTTAATTAATTCGTATAAGGCTGCAATAATAGTCAGAAACCCTGGTCCTGATGCTCTCCCAGAGCCGAGCTAAATGAACTTCTTAAACTATACGTCATATATTTTACTTATAATGGCAATTTAACTTTATTCTCATGATGGAACCAAAGTGGTCACAGTCTTTACAAAGCAAGTGAGGAAGTGGATTAAAAGAACCTGTTTTATGACCACATCAACAATGACAGAATACGTTAGGCTTTTAGTTAAGAACAAAAAATCCTCCACTGAGAGAAAAAATACAAAATATTTACAAGAACACAAAAAAAGGAAAATCCTTGATTGATTTCTAAGATTTTTCATTGTAATAAAAAAAACCCTGTAAAGCTGGGTTTGTTTTATTTTATGTCTGCAATATATGGAGTGACAGTAAAGTGACATAATTAGACTTTTCCTCCACATACTGAGGTAAAAGGAACCTGTCATTCAGTGTGTCGATAGTTTTACAAAGACATGTCCGTCCAAACCAAAACACTTTCTTTTGAACAGGTTATAAACCTACAATAAAATAAAGGAAATCCAACGATGAAGAAAGTGACACATTTGTCATGGTGCTCTCAGTTTTTTCTTCCAGTATGTTTCTATTTTAGGCTCCTCTGTGACCAGCTCTGTAACCTGTAACCCCCATGTCAGTGCACTCTGCAGCTATTGTGATTGGCTTGTTCCATGACTTTCATTCCCAGCTACTTTTTGCATTTGAGAATAATAATGAGTCCCTAAATATAATAATCACTAATATTAGTATCAATACGAGGACTCCAAATGAAGAACTTCTGTCAGTTAATGCCTGTTTATAACAGCGTGCTAGTGTTAGTGATAACTGCTGGACTGAGGTCAAACTGTGTTATTGTTATTGGTGAAATCGTGCAGAAATAGCATCCTTGATTTATTCATGCTAACCAAAAGGTCGCCAACTCTAGTGCCTTTAATCCCCTCTTGTACTGTGTAAAAGGACCAAAGAATAAAGAAATGCTCCAAAAGTCACAAACACTGCTGGCAGGTCCAGTTCAGTGCAGAACCCCTTGGTAACAGTAACATGATGAAGGCTATGAGCAGCTATGAGGCGAATGCACTTGGAGCGCGCCTACTGTCACCTGATTGGTTGCTTAATATCCAAGGGCGTGGAGCCTAAAGTAGGAGCAAAGCTCTTTAGCTGCCAAAATCTCTTATTATGTGATTTTTCCAAAGTCTATCATTCATTCAGCCACATCTGAAGAGCCTCTAATCAACCTTCACACAGACCATCCACCCGCCTGTGCTTCCGTTTCCACCCGTGCTCCTCAGCAGGGAATTCAAGCCCCAACTCACTGTGACGACTCGTCTTCTGATGTCCGGCAGCATCTGCAATAGAGGAGAGCTCTGACACAAAAAGTTCAGTGTTGGCTTCTAATCCGCTTTGCCTTTGTGAAGCCAGTGACTTTGAAACTTGCTATGCAATTACCTCCTCACCCGCACCCACCGCCCAACCGGAAATAGAAGGAGAGACGACGGCGTCTTTATTTTACCGTCTGCCTCTCCTCGAATCCTCCCATTTGTTTGGGGAATTGTAAGCCTTTCCTTTTTGTTCTTAATTTATCTTTCATTATACTCTAATGGTTTTTCTCATTTGGAGCCGAGTGTGCACAAACGCACATGGAAATTAAAACTTTTTGGTTTGTGACAGAGATTAGCGTCGAGTGGAGGTCAAAAATAATAGCTTCCATTTAACAAGAAAATAGATATGATTATACTGAACTTGCTCTTCCTTCAACTATTGTCCTCAATCTAAATGGCGCTGCTCTGATAGCTCTGCCCTCATTACGCAGCAACAAAAGGCCCGGGGTCAGTGCTTCACACTCAGCCAACTCGCTATTTGTCGTCCTATTTTTCACTTCTCATTCTGAAGCCTACAAAGTGAGACGTTTCTGTCGTATTTACCCTGTTTGCTTGGAATATTTGTACAGGGTGGGCCATTTCTATGGATACAGCGTAATAACATGGGAATGGTTGGTGGTATTAAAGTCCTGTTTGTGGCACATTAGTATATGTGAGGGGCAAACTCCTCAAGATGGGTGGTGACCATGGTGGCCATTTAGAAGTCGGCCATCTTGGATACAACTTTAGTTTTTTCAATAGGAAGAGGGCCATGTGACACATCAAACTTATTGGTAATGTCACAAGAACAACAATGGTGTGCTTGGTTTCAACGTAACCATTCCCATGTTGTTACGCTGTATCCATAGAAATGGCCCACCCTGTAGTTTGCACCAACAAAGATTCTTCTTTTTTTGATGGCAGATGAACAAATCAATGAATATTCAGTTTGTGCTGGAAGATTAAGCCTGCAGATTACTTAGTCTGATGTCTACCTTGTTATTGATTCATCACCATCTGTAAATATTATAATCTACCTTGGATTACAGCTTCAACATCTCCTTCAGTCTGATGAAAACATGCAGCGAGATCTCTAAATCTGCAGAGCTGAAAAGAAACAAGTGGATTAAAAATGAGCGGACATGACAACGAAGGACAATAAAGCTGATGTTTTTTCTTTCAAAAACTAAAAATACTGCATCGAGCTCACGTTCACCTGTCATTGTGTGTTTGGTAAAGTAATCCTGAGTGCTGGTTTGTGCTTAGATTAGAGCTGGAAAGCTTTGGTCACTGAGCTCGGTCCAAAGTGTTTTACCTGAACGGGCTCTTAAACCTCCTGCTTGAAGCTTTAAAAAAGCTCCACCGTGTAACCAAACGACAGGTCTGTGATAAACCGCCACCTTCTGCAGGGCACTGTGGCATCATCTGCCAAACAGCTTCAGTCTGACCCCAAACTCATTCGTCAATCTGCCTCACAGCTGTACACATTCATTTCATCGTTGATAATTAGAGTTAATGAGAGGTAGCATGTTCTTTACAGAAGGCTAAACACACACACACATATACCTTATTATGTCAGGTGGGTTTGGCTGCTGCCTTTTGCATTCATTCAGTTTTGTCTCATATTAAAATTTGTAGCAACTGTGCAGAAAAACAAAAACACTTCACTCATCTCCACATTGAAAATTATCTCAGTGATAATTTAAATATAAGCTCTTGGAACATTTAAATGCAAACTGACATAAAACACACATACTTATCATTTTAATTATAACACAGCGGCCCCTCGTTTATCGCCGGAGTTACGATCCAAAAATAACCCGCGATAGCTGAAATCTGCGAAGTAACCAGCTTTATTTTTTACAATTATTATAGATGTTTGAGGCTGTAAAACCCCTCACTGCACACTTTATACTCTATTCTCAGACAGGCAGGAACATTTTCACACTTTTCTCTCTTGTTTAAACTCTCAAAGTTCAAACCTTCTTAGAAAAATAAGTCCAGAATTATAGAATGAAACCAAAGATCAAACCCTGTTTTCAGGTCCAGGACACAGGATAGAGCAGCTGTGAGAGAATCCAACATCAAGGAATCATTAATGAATCAATGGTGCTGAAGTAAAGGAAGCAAGAAGAACGAGATGAGTAAAGTTTGACGTAAATGTTTCCTTTTCACTCATCATAATAATTCAGAGTCACACTGCTAGCGATCGAAGATTTATGTAAATGTGACGAGCTGAACGCGCTCTGTCCTGTACAGGAGACACGGCACGAGATGGTCTACAGCCAATCGGGACGCAGAACACAATACGCTAAAAAATAAAACATTGCACCAAAAATGAAACAGCGCGGTTACAGCGAGGGAGCACTGGATGTAATCGTAATAATGTTCCTTTGTATTTAGAATTTGCTTCCTGGTCGCAGAGATCCTCCTGAAGAGGAATCCTTCGGCCCGAGGATAAACGGACTTACATTCATTTGAGATCATTTGAATAAACGCAGCTTTATCTCCCTTATTTACTTTGGCAGGTCTGCCTTACCTGATACTGTATTTTAATTAGGCATCAAATGATGCATGGAATGAGCAGAAAGCAGCGTTCACATTCACAACAAGGACACACGAAAACAAACGCAGACGGCGTTTTTACCACTTTTGTCATTTATTGTCGGCATATTAGTGTGTCTGTGTCTGCAGTGTGTGAGAGAGATACTGGACTGCACCGTGTACATCACTCTTTGCATTTGATGGTGTTTTTGTCGCACTCCTTTACAAATGGACCCTTAAAAGTTTTGGTTACAATGACACAGAATTACCATGGATTCAGTCTAAATTATTACCTCCATTTTACTTATAGATATGCTCTTTATTAATACCTTGAAGTGGAAAAAATAATGAAATGATGTCAAACAATAAGAAGTCGAGTTTTACATCTGCTAAGGCTGTTCTGTCTCTTTTTACGTCTCCGGCTGTGAAAACACTGGCGACCTTGTTCAGGGGCAGCAAACAGATCAAAGCTCTGAATCAGAAACCAGCCGACAAGCAGCACACCTTCAGAACAAGAAGATATAGATAGATTTATATAGAGAGGTTTATATTCAGCGTCAAACTTTTAAAAGAGTACAATAAACACTTCTCACACGTGACAGAAACTACTTGACGCATCAGAACAACGTGGGCCGACTGGGTCTGAGCCCGCCGTGTGGCTGCTGAACCGAAACCAAACGGATAAATAAAAAAATAAATAAAACAAACTGAAAATCTGCCCACAGTCTTTTCTTACAAAGTTTGACCTGACCACACAAAAAGAATAGAAAAATCTAAAACAGTGGTATTGCATCTGAAATGCACAAAGATTCTCCTGTACAACTTGGCGTCTCTCTCTGACACCTAAAGGGCTGAGTGGTGGTTTTTCTGGGTGGCTCTCAGTTGGGTTTGCCTTCCGTAGTTCATCTGCAGTCTTCATCTGGCTTCATTATCCTCACAGATGTATACATCAGTGCTGTAAACAGGCACACATAGAGTGGAAAAAGATGAAGGGATCAGTGACGGGGGTCGCCATCGTTCGTCCTCTGCGAGCTTCTCAGTCCTGCTGAGACAACGGCCATCTCCAGTAAGGCGATTCTTCCACCTGTGTTCCTCCCCCGCAGCCTCCCCACCGTCTCTGTCAAACCCGGCAGCGCTCCGAGTGTTTTGTTCCTTTGTGTTTCTTTCTTCTTCGTTTTGTTTGCAGTCATGTAAAATTTTCTTCTTTTTGTGTTTTTGCTGAGCGAGGAGGGATGAGGGCAGTGGAGGACAAAATGGGCTGAAAACTTTACACCCTTGGTCGTCACGATGAAATTGTGCAAACTCACGCAGTCTCTGGTACGTCCACGCGGAAGGAGCTAGCAAAGCCTTTTCCTCGCTGCAAGCACAGAAAACACAGAAGCCGGTTAGTTGTGTGTCGGTATCTGTGTGCGTGCAGAGCAGCAGTGACACGGCCTCACTCACACAGTCACCGGCGTGTCAGCTAAATGCTGATAGATAACATGTGTGTGTGTGTGTGTGTGTGTGTGTGTGTGGGGGGGGGGGGGGGGGGGGGGGTGTTGTGGGAATGTTGGCACTGGGGGGAAGAGTGAATCCTGCCAGTTTATTTAGGACACCAACAAAAGGAGCGTCTGCACTCTAACCTCTCCTTCATGCTCCCCCCCTGCACACCACACCCAGGCCTGCACCTCCCGGGACAAAAGGGTCTTTGTGTATCACTGGCTGACTTAATGAGATTAGAGAGCTCCTCCCACCCCCCAAACAAACACACAGGACAAAACAACTTCCAACAACTTCCCGTGCGCCTCAGTGTTGAACCAACAGCGAGGACAGAGCAGCTAATCGCTGTGCAGCTTACAGCGGACGCACATCGACTGTCTTTGTTCAAATCATTTCAAGTTGCAGCAGAAAAACCGCTGAAAGGCAACTTTTACCTTCATATTACTGCTTTATTATTTCACACACTGCTGCTGCAATGGTCCATAATCATAACTACATCATTACTATAAATACAAGCACCTGTTCATGTATTTGTCCTCGTGCTGTACTGCCCTCTGACCCCATCCTGTGTGCAAACACTGCACGCGGCCTTTCACAGCGACGACAGCGCTCTAATGTGAGCAGTGGGTTGCTTCACATCGAACAACTTTTGTTGCAGAACGAGGAAAAGCAGACAAACGCAGCCAATGAATAAAATATTAATTACAGGGAGAAGGCCTTTTTCCTGCTGCTCCCACAGCGTGCTGTGGTTTTAAATGATGGCACGAGGAAAGCAGCGGGTCTCTGATAATTCCAGCTAGCTGTGCCGGATGATGAGAGAGGCGCCTCTTCAGGCGCCGCTTGACAAAATTATAATTAAGCATTATCACCAAATTTCAGTGATTGAGGACAGATCTGTTTGTGGCATCTGAATAGCAGTTTAGAAAAATGGGCCTTTTCCTGCTTTATTTTCTCTTTAATTATGTGAAACCGGTTTTTGATCAACCAGCTGACGTCGGCCGAATACGAATGAGACGCTCAGCTCCACGTCTGTCCTTCTTCTTCTCTCTGGTTAAAAACAGTCGTTTGTCAGCTGTTCGTGAGAGGGCCGGTGTCTCGCTTCCCATAACGCTAACGTCTCCACCCACATCAAAACAACCTTATAGATCATAACTGCTTTTGGCATTTATTGTTTGAAAGGGCCCAAAGACCACAGCGCTGCATGTGTGTGTGCAGATAAGATGGTCACAGACGGAGATAATGGAGATGCTTGAGAAAGAGGGAAGAGTTAGTTAAACACTCTGACAGAGGGCTGAGAGAACAGCGGTCAAATCTAAAATGAATTTCACGCTAGCTTCCACGAGCCAATCCAGGAAGAAAATTCAATTTCCAATCGTTTCTTTTTCTGCTAATTTGATCAGCAGATCAGAGCCGGGCAGGCTCCAAGGCAGCCAGAGCAAAACACAATACTCACTTAAATAAGCCGGGTTATAAGGTGCTCTGGAGCTAGGCAGAAATGCTTCCAACTCTTTCCTCTCTAAGGAGCCGTGGTGGTGGCTGAGGTGCTGGTGGAGGTGTTGGGAACTGAGAGGCGCCTCTTTGCCAAAGGTGGAGAATGATCTATCGGCCGTTTGCTCTGGGCTTTCAAATACCTCTGTGTCGGGGACCGAGTCCATGCCGGGCACATGGAGGTTGCTCCTGTAGTCGGGACCCTGGCGCCCGTCAGAGGGCACGAAGCTCGGCATCCAGCAGCGATCAGAATGGCCCAAAGCCTTACACTCGTCTGTGCAGTTGGAGAACAGATCAGCGCCTGTAGGGGAGGGGGCGGGGAGAAGAAATTAAAGGTTTTACGAGCAAAACGGTGCACGCACAAGCTGTAACCAGATCTGACATGTTCAGAGTTTGCAATTATGAAGCTGCTCTTTGATCCCTTTCTGTTTCCCAGCACTGAGATCAAAGCTGCTGCACAATAGACTGAAAGAAACCTGTGCTGACACACAGCCATCAACAACGTGGCTCCGCTGCTGCTGCTTCAGTACGAACACATTCAGCTTCATAAAGATTTCATCACAAGAAACAAACAGCTTCTCAGCTGAGTTTAGCCGTGACGCTTCGAGAGCGACAGCTGCACGCTGATGTTCAGACATGATGATGCAGTAGAATAGAATAGAATAGAATTCAACTTTATTGTCATTGCACATGCACAGGTACAGGGCAACGAAATGCAGTTTGCATCCATCCAGAAGTGCTTTAGTGATATAGATATATTACAATATATATTAGCAATAATATAGATATGTGAGTATATTACAGAAATGGGTCTATTATGGTATGTTATAATGTACACGGTATGAAGTATGTTGTGAATATTCTATAACTATAAGTATGTACAGGCTGTAGTGAGTACAAACTATGTACAGGCTATGAACAGGATATAAATATGAAAAACTATACAGAATATGAAATAAATAACTTTACAGAATCTGAGATATACAGCTATACAGAAATGGGAACTATGCAAGTTGTAAACAGTTGTAGGATTAAAAATTATCGTATGTACAGAATGATTATTTACACAGAGCTATACAGTAGTGCAGTTAAGATAAGTGAGATATAATTTCTACAGAGGCTATATAGAGTGCTGGTGGTTGTGAGTGGTGGTTCAGTCCATGTTATTATTGTGTGTTTGAGGGTACAGTTGTCCATTGTGGGTGTGTGTATGTTCAGTCCATGAGTTTAACGTGGGTCAGATGTCAGGAGGCAGAGTTCAGGAGTCTGACAGCTGTGGGGAAGAAGCTGTTCCGGTACCTGGTGGTCTTAGTCCGGAGGCTCCTGTAGCGCCTCCCAGAGGGCAGGAGGGTGAAGAGTCCATGTGATGGGTGACTGGGGTCTTTGATGATTTTCCCAGCCCTTTTCAGACACCGCTTCCTGTAGATGTCTTTTATGGCAGGAAGTGGTGCTCCGGCGATGCGCTGGGCAGTTTTCACGACCCTCTGCAACGCCTTCCGGTCCGAGGCAGAGCAGTTCCCGTACCAGACTGTTGTACAGTTGGTCAGGATGCTCTCGATGGTGCAACGATAGAAGTTCACCAGGATGTCTGAGGACAGGTGGTTCTTCCTCAGGGTCCTCAAGAAGAAGAGGCGCTGGTGAGCCTTCTTGACCAGCTTGGAGCAGTTGGTCGTCCAGGTGAGATCCTCGGAGATGTGGACTCCCAGTACAGGACGATATTACAGAGTTTACTGCAGCATGCTTGCAATGCTGCGCCAAACCTACTCTGTTTGGTCTGTTTTTCCACAACGATTTTACATTTTTACTCTGACATCAGAAGAACAACCGGCTCGTGTCACTGCATGGGTACACTGAGTGGATGCTTTCAGGGTGATTCAGTTCCAAAAGGTTTTTCAGTGTTTGTAACACTAATCGAGTCAAACAGCAGCAGATGTTTAACCTGAGCTTGCACCTAAAATAAGGAATCGGCAATTTGTCTCAAGCGGCTCAAGCACATCACAAATGACAAAAGACAACAGGACGGTGAACATGTGTAACATATAGTGGACGGTCAGTCACCGTCTTTATCATTATTAGCACATTCTGCCATATTTACTTAACAGGCGTCTACATCCATTCAAAGTGGGTGAGCAGTTTTTAGGAACAACAAAGACCCATCATGTGTTTGCAGTACAAACAGGCAGGATGGCTCAGCGGGTGGAGTTTGCACCTCGTGTCTGCATGTCGATGCATCGTTGTAGCGAATGTTGGGTTAAAGGTGCTGAAACATGGGATGAAAGCACTGAAGAGTTTACAGGTACCAGTCGATTTAAGTGCATCCTTTGTAGTTCATCATATATGAAAAGCGCAGCTATGCAGGCCAACTGTAAGCCTTAAGCCAAATTTTGTGTTTGCTGCCCCAAATGTTTTTGCACTTGGGCCCAGATCTTGCGGACGCAGGTTTTCGAAGCCTAAATCCTTGCGTGTGTGTGTGTTTGACTCTGTTTGGGGCTAAAATGTCCAGCTCAGGCTATCTGCTGCTAATCCCTCTGAATACAGACTGATTAGGCTAAGACTGCTGTCATCCCAGTAAGCAGAGTGTGTGCATTTTGTTCTGTGTCCTTAACGGTCAGCAAAGGGGGAATTTGCTTTGTTACAAGAGGATTAATTTGGCTTGCTGTCACTAGCAACTTGGAAAAGTGCCCAGTCTCCTAACGAGAGGGTTTCCTATTAAATATTAAGCAACGTGCCATAAATATACCACGGCAGGAGGCTTTAGTACGGCCTCTTACATGGAAGGAAACAACTTATTGTACACTTTGATGGAGCCGCAGCCACGAGGCAAAGCAGTGCTGACACACTATATCAGTGCACCTGCTCGCGCAGACAGCGTTGCACTGTGAGCAGCAAAAACACAGCGTGGAAAGAAGAGCTCTGCTTATATTACAAAATGGACGCTGTGTTAATTCTCAAAATAGGAACAGGAAATGTGGCGTTTGGCCTCGGCGAGGGGGATTCAGCCACAGAGCCACGTCACGACATCTTCTCAAAACTACACGTTCCCCTGTCGAACGAGGCAGTCGTAAACACACACACAGGGCTGTGCTTAAAATGTGAATAAAGGTTGCAGGTGATACTCTTCTCTCTCCACGGCGTCCTCCGCCTGTGCTCTGCAGCTGAAAGAAGCTTCATAAATCACGCTCGCAGAAAATTGTCAGTGTCTGGCCTCCACTTCAACGCAGGATTAAGAAGAACTATGTCAACATGTCTCACACTAAGACACACACAAGCAGGAGCAGCGAGGAGACGGGGGAGGGAGGGCAGCGAGCTCTTGGAGCGAGCTGACCCTCGTTGCTTCCGACACCTCGTCTCATCTTAGCATTCCGAACGCCGCTCGCACAGGGCAAACGCAAAGTCCCGATAATAACCTTCATTTGGTAATTGGTATGCAGAGGTCTGAAAAATGAATTACTGATCAGCGAGCTGTTACCACGGTGATAACGTGAACGGCAGGCCTAAGGAGAAATTCATCTCGGCAGGGGGGGAGACGGGAATGCGGCGGGGGTGGAGGAGGGGTTGAAAATTGGATAAGCGCCTCGACTCGATCTGCTCCGAGTGCACGACATTGGCCGTATTGATAAAATGGAGCAGGACTGGAAACGTGGACGAGTGGTCCCAGAGGGTCTGAATCCACAGCTGCTCAGCCGTCTCGCCTCGGAGAATTCAAACCTCACAACTGAACCCACATTTGCTCTGTTTTCTTAAACTCATAATATAATATATTAATACTGGTGCTAAGTACTAAGCTCAGTCAACTTTCTCCTTCCAAACATCTTTTACAGGTTCATGTGGTTTCTTCACAGTCATGTCAGGAGTTTACACAGTGAATCACAAGCAGGCTGTCATTCGATACTAGAGGTGGGAATCACCAAACATCCCACGGTACGATATTATCACGATATTTAACTCACGATACGATATTATTGCAATTTTTAAAATATTTTGCGATATTCAGATTCTGTACATAAAGGTAAACTTTATCAATATTCATTTTATCTAATAACAAAGTCTCACACTCAGTCTTTCTCTCATCTCAGTCAGTTTTATTGTTGACAAACTGAACGGTTTGTATTACAGTCTAGTCCAACTTAACTGAATGCAACCATCTGGTACAATTACAGCTATTCTGAACTATGCAATTTATGAAAACTATGCAGCCCATTCAGCAACTGAAGAATTTGAAAGTAAATTAAAACAAAATATAATTTTACATTAAATAAAAAAGTTTTAAACTTAATTAAAATAAGACATGTCTTAAAATAAAATAAGTAAACTGTCATGTTTATTGCTGCCAAAAACAAGTTAAACACATTTGGACAGTGTCAGGATTGTTGCTCAGAAAAAGGATCAACATGCTCTGAAGTCAGAGCACAAAAACCTTTTTTGTAACAAAATATCGATTTCTGCTGTCCCTGTATCGATACATTATTAGCAAACAAAATATCACGATACTACACAGTATCGATTTTTCCCCCCACCCCTATTCGATACATAATTAAACTTTGGAAATTTAAATATTAAATATTTAAATTAACATTTGTAATGTTAAAATTGTATCTATGTTATCAGTTTGTGAAATAAAAAACAACTATTTTATAAATTATTTTAACATGCGTGGACTGTGTCATAACGAGCTGCTAACACACTATAATGATGTTATTATCATTTTATATAAAAGCTTTTATTGCTGGTCAAATACTTCAGATAGTGCTGGGATCTCAGGAACACCTCATCTCCTTGGTGGTGGGTGCTGTGATGGGAGGGGGGCAGCAATAACAACACACGGTAACCAAATGGTTTTAGTGCCAAACAACCGAGCAGGCAGAGAGCACATCCAGCTGTAAGACAATAAACTGCAGACTCAAGTCTTCTCCCTCTGCTCGTCTCTCATCTGCTTTATAGTTTTTTATAATTACACCAAAATAATGTTTATGGATCACTAAAGATTCGCTTTTTCACATTTCCCCAGGAGGAGTTTGCAAAACTACAACGCCTGGAAATGTGCACCTCTTGATGTTAGATATGTGTGCAAAATCTCATACATGCACATCATACCCAGCCCGGGCCTATATTGTTTCATTCTTCTAGGTGGCGCTATTGAGCCATTTTGCCCCGCCCATGTCTGAAAACATGAACATATGTACATTTTCACCAGACCCGATGCATGTGCAAAACTTTTGAGTTTTTGAGCATCTTTAGGCCCTCAAAAAAGCCAATACATTTGCCACAATAATAATAATAATAATAATAATAATAATAATAATAATAATAATAATAATAACAACAACAACAACAACAACAACAACAACAACAACAACAATAATAATAATAATACGGTGGTATTGCATTGGGCCCTAATAAAAAAAATCCAGATGATATTCATGGATGAATTCCAGATGAATGATGAACTCATTAACTCACATATTTAGAAATAAAGTCGTTTATGCAGAGCTACCCAGCAAACATGTGATGTGTTCTTATTTAAAATAAATGCCACTATGACTTCATATGTATTTCACATGTATTGTAATTCAGTGATAGTTTAATACTCGAGCTTCTTCTCGGCTCCACGTTTGGCTGAGGTAAAGACTCTCCAATAACCAACAAAGGCTTGAAGCATTTTAACTTTCGATCCATTTCCACCACTTAAAGCCCCCCCTCCCCCTTTTTTTTCTTCTTGTGCTAAATTTTGCACAAAGTTATTCCTCCTCTTGTTTCATTAAAGGATCTTTCACCACCGTCAGACACTGAGGACTGAATGTCTTTGGGCTTTTTTGGCTGCTGGTCAGACAGAATCAGCTATTTCTGTTCAAATGTGACTCATTATTCTTGGCGTGTTAGAAAGGGGATAATTACACAATTAAGAACTCATTCATTTCATCCTAGAATAGTTTAACAGACCAATTCTGACTGTGTGTAAACCGCAGCAGTGATAATAAACATGACAGCAGTCAAGGAAGCTCGTTGAATGTTAAACAGAGTCTGCATTTCTGATTGGACTATATCACAGCCATGGTTACACACACACACACTCATAAGTGTATATTCACGTGACTGTAACGCTGCACTCAGATACCTCGAAAATGATATCCGCTCTGATCTGAGCAGCAGTTTTTCCTCCACACTCGATCCAAACGTAACCAGTTTGTCTCCAATGCTACAAAATCCTGTTTGAGTTAAACGGCTCTTTCAGCCGGTTCACGTGTTCATTACAGGTGACGTCTGGTCTCTTTACATCCTTGATGAGGAAAAACGGAGCGGCCTTTGATCAGAGAACAACAGAGCTGAGTGCCTGAAGCAGCAGAAAATGTTGGCATGACAAAGCAGCTAACCACAGGAAGAAGAACACAAATCACCGTGTCAACAAAAAATACAACAACGGCTACGCTTCAAAAAAAAAGAAAAGGATATGAGAATAATGATGAACACTGGGCCTGCCTCCAGCCTCCAGCAGGTGAAGATATAGTATTTTATGAGGTAAATGAAATCAGTCGTGTCCTATAACTCTGACTGCACAGAAAGAAAGGAAGGATGAAAGTAGAGCTGGGCGATAGAAAGATAACGATATGTATCGCGATATAACTTTTACTCGATAGAGAAATTAAGCTATCGCGATAGACCTCGCCGCTCTTGTCCTCTTAAAAAAAAAAAAAAAAAAAAAGGTCAGCCGATCCAAATTAAGTAGCGCAGAGCCGAACCAATCACAGCCGCAGCGTCACGTCACGTGACTTGTTACGTACAGCACAAGTGCCAAGCCACACGTGTGTTTGTTTGGGAAGCAGCCAGCGGGTAATGGAGGAAATGAGTGTGCCGACTAGAAAAATCAACCGAGCGTGACCGAAGAGAAAACAGATGATGGTTCCAACGCCGGAGAGATTGTCGAACGGAAGAGCCATAGAAGTTCCGTAGTGTGAAGGTATTTCGGCTATTTCAAGTCTGACAAAAAACAGAGTAGCGTGCACTGTAAATGTGCCGAAAGCAAGTCTGGAAATACAATAAACTGGTGCATGCGTCACACTGTGCGCCACGTTATTGTTTCGGTGAAATGAATTTCTACAATACTGTTAATTCTACTCTCTGCAGTGTTTAAATGCTTACATATACACACAGTTACTGTCCCTCCACACATACGACTCGGTTCTGCTTCTATGCCCCAGCTTTGTTTACTTTTTCCCACCGAGGCTTCTAGACTTCTGATTGGCCAACATTTCTGCACGGTTAGGAATCTAGCGCCACCTGCTGCTTTGGCATGTTCATAGCAGCGTTTTCCTTCATTTCTGCCTTTATGTGTGGACGGGATTATTTTTTAAAACGGAAACGGAAAATCTCCGTTTTCAAAAATACCCGTGTACGTGTGGACGTAGCCTCAGTCTCTGACTGGAAGCGCTGATTCGTCATTCGGCTTTTGTCAGACTAAAGTAACTGTTAAAACTGTTTGAAAAGCTCAGCTATACAACAAGGAGCGATTGAGAATTTCCTTTTAGTTCTCAGTTTATTTGATATTGACAAAAGTTAGTCAGTTTTGTCTGTTCTTCTGTAAAACAAACTAAGATTTATTTTTAGAATTAATATTTTGTTTCTAAGTGGAATTGACAATTTAGTCTGTTTCGTTTGTTCTATTTTGAAACTTAAACGCTTTAGCGGCTGCCTTTTGTGTAGTTTGCAATATTTGCCTTTATTTATCTGAAAAAGTCTCATGTTCCTTAAGTACATCTACCCTGTTGAACTTATTATGGGAAATAAATATTTAAAAACAAGCTGCTGATTCTTTCACATTTTACTTGTGAGCAACGGCACATTTAAATCTTACAAATATAGTTATTTGGCTGATATCGTGATAGATATCGTTATCGCCTGAAATGAAAAAAACATATCGTGATATGAAAAAATCTCATATCGCCCAGCTCTAGATGAAAGAGAAAAAGGTGATGCATTCATGAAGTCTGTGAGAGCCAAGAGGAAAGCTAACACGTGGATTTATTATTAAACACTGATGCAGCCTCACTACTGACAAACTAGATTAGCTCGCAGAATGATGGCGCGCTAAGCCGTGCTATCAATTATCCTAATCAAACAACGACTAAATGCACAGTAAATAATCTGGGTAAAGGCATTAAGCTTTGCAACAAAGTAACTCATGCTATTTGCCGCACCAAGGGTATGCAAAGGGTATGGGACGCTGTTTCACAGCTGGACGTGCTGGACCATCCAGAGTAGGGACTGTATGGGTAGGCTAACATGTGATGCTAGCATGGTCTAACAAACAGCAACAGCAGCTTAAGCTAAGCGTGATCTGTTAAATCACAGACATGCTTCATTGTTTCAGCTGATAATCAGCACACATGTGGAGCGTACATGAACATAAATTAGCATGAATTAAGTTCTAAGCAAAGCAAGTTGGAGAAATCGGAACAGAGGCCCCGGGTCACTGTGTGCTGGTCCAGTTTATTTAAATCAACAACAAATTGTGTTAATCTCCACTAACTCACCAACTCTGAGCACGCAGCACGGTTTATATAATCATGCAATCTGAGCTCAGGAAGTCTTTATTTATTCCTGTTTGTCTGTTTCTTGGAACAGTCGTGAAATGTAAGAACATCTCCTGTCAGTAAAACGCATCAGAGAGTGTGCACATGCTAATAAAGTCAAAGTAGTACACCTCCATGCACATAAAGCAGATTAGAAGGAAAAATAAAGACAGCAGGGTATCTGTGTAAAGTCAGGCCGTGCTGGCAGAGACGGGTCCGGCTCTGCGTGCCTCTGTCACTGAGCTCCATGTAAACCAGGCCTACTGGGGTGACACTGGAAGTGGCAGGCAAATTCCATTTGACACGATGGGGGCGCCTGCTGTGGCTGACCAGACATGATGACAGACCTCATCCACAGTGGGCACCAAATAAAGAGCTAAACCTAGCTTTTATACATCAGCAGGGTCCTCTTGTAAGGCAGGGAAGAATTAAATGAGAAAAACAGCCCGTGCATGGAAGGGAGGAAAAAACAAGCAGGGGGGGCGTGCAGTTAGAGAGTAACAGCATGAATAAGTGCATTAATTAATCTAATGAACGGATGAATTGCACGGTTTGTTTGCTACAGCCACAACCTATTTGGTCGGCTTCCCAGCACTCCAGTGCGAGCCCAGTCTCATTAACAAGCCCATCACACCTCGTCAAGTGGTCTGCAGCACCGAGTGACCGCGCTCACAGGGAGCAGGATCCTTATTAACGCCGTCACATATTTACAAACAGCAGTGGAAGCCTCACTCAAGACATTCAATCACCACACGGCAAACATCACAGTAACAAATATTATGTGTCGGCTTTAGGAGCGAGCACTTGGATGCGGCTCACAGGGAAAGGTTTGATTCTGGTGCAAGAGTTTAAGCGATAATCCCACGCAGGCACAACACAACAGCTAAAAGACCTCAGACGCCGACTCTGGCTGTGGATGATGATGACCTTTAGAAATAAGCATTCATTTTTCCAGCCCTGCACAATGTGCTGCCAGATTTCAACAGTGGAGAGACGAGCAGCTTCTGGACCACAATGCTAATCAGCAGATCCTCCTCAGATCTATAGATGCCAAGGGGCAGAGAGAAGACAAAGAGTTCATACAAAGCCAGCACTTACCAGACGAATGGCCTCGATTGGTGGCGTCGTGGTCGCTGTCTCCCTGCTCGCTGTCTCCGTGGCCACTGTCTTTGGAGCTGACCAGGTCGGCCTCCTGAAAGGCTGAACTGAAATGAAGAGAACATTAAAATAAAGAAAGACGACCTCGCTTTGTTTTTCTTAATCCATGTCAGCATCACAGTAATGGGAGATATCAGCAAATGAGCTAGAAGCAGACCAGCTGGTAGAAGAGCAGGTAGAAGGGCTTTTTCCATATTTACCTGTTGACACGTCGCGGCCTGTCGACCAAGTAGCTGAGTTCAGCTCGCTGGTGTTTGGTCTGAAAGAGAAGGGGCAGCTTTTAGTGCGTCTCCTTATGTAGAGAGAACAAAGCAGCAGAAAAACAAAAGAACATTACATCCATCGAGCCAGAGACGACACAACCCACACAGCTTTGAGTTGACGTAACTATTACATGTGTCATTCATCTCCACCAGTGGAGACTTCCATCCCACAGGGAGGGGAAGCTCTGCAGACATGTTGCCAAGGTGCAAGGTGAAGTAGCGCACCTATGTAGGCTGCAGCAGCCCAGAGATCCAACAGTTTGAACAGTATATATTTAATCCTGGGTGACTGGGCTTCACGCACACATATACACCCATTATACTCCCACACCCACCAGCAGCCTCTTTGCCAACATACATTGTCTTTATACACCTTTTCTAATTTATCAGCCGTGGAAGCACATCATAAACATGCAGTCGTTGCTGTTTAAGGATCGCAAAAGTCAAGGTTTCTCATTTCCATATCTGCTTTCATTTTCTATCACATTGTGTTACAGTTGATGTATCGGCACACAGTAACACCCATCTGAGGAGCTAGCATGCCAGTGAAGTGAAATTTGGGGGATGAAATGGCTCCTGAATGTCTCTGGTTTATATTTCATTCTTATCAGACGTCTAAGGGGACATGAATCAGGTTTAGGCATGCGGAGGAACTCAGATGGAAAGGTTTAAACCGCAGGCAGGAGAGGGGCTCTTACCTCATTTGATAAAATGCTGCCGTTTGATATGATGTCAGGCTGCTGGTCTGTGTACCCTGTCACTATGGCCCCACACGGGTTGTGATCGGTGTCTGTGCTCCTAGAAGGACTACATGGCTTTAGGAACATGAGGTCAGTTTTGGCAGACTCTGGAGTGAGACATACCTGGTAGCAATAGTTCTGGTTTTGGTGGTGGGAGCCAAAGCTCCCAGATTCCTCCACAGGGACTTGAGCTGTGCCAGCCCCGCTGACGTTAACGGCACTTTGCACCAGCATGATATCCGACTTGCTGAGCTTTTTCTTGCGGGCCCTGCCCTGCCGCGAGCAGCAGGAGCTGCAGCCAAAACAGCAGTCACTGGTCAGGCAAGTATAGATGTTAAGCTTTTTGTCCTTCTGACAGCGCACAGCCAGCACAATCATAACCAGGAGGAAGATGAAGGAGACGGAGCCCAGGGCGATGATAAGGATGAGAGTGAGGTCCAGGGTGCTGTCCTTTGCCTTGGAGGTCCCGCCTTTCTCCCCACCGCCACGGCCTTCAGCCACACTGTCCACCAGCACCACCAGCACGCTGGCGCTAGAGGACAGAGGCGGCTGGCCGTGGTCTCGCACCTCAATCAACAGGTCGTACTGCTGATGGGGGTCTCGCTTGACCGATACCCGCCTCGCAGTCCTGAGTTCACCTGTTCTCCAGTCCATCCTGAACATGCCATTCTCGTTTCCCCTCTGGATGCTGTAGGAGAGACGAGCGTTCTCTCCATCATCCGCATCCATGGCCACGACACGTGTCACCAGATAGCCTGGCTCAGCAGAGCGAGGCAGGGGCTCCTTGGCTGTGCCGTTCTTTCCCAGGGGAGCCAGCACTAGCGGGGCGTTGTCATTCTGGTCCACAATGATGACTTTAACAGTGGCATTGGAGGAGAGCTCTGGGGTCCCTGCGTCTTTGGCCTTGACCATGAACGTGAACTCCTTCAGCTGCTCATAATCGAATGATCTGAGAGCATAGAGATAGCCTGTCTCCTCGTTGATTGACACGTAGGTTTTGACTGACATGCCCTGGATGTCACACTCTAATATGGAGTAGCTGATGACAGCATTCTGCCCAATGTCCGGGTCCAGGGCCGTCACCGCGTGTATGTACGCCCCTGGCACGTTGTTTTCTGTCACGTACACGTCATATACGGGCTGTGTGAACGTGGGCGCGTTGTCGTTTTCGTCTGACACCTGCACTCGAATGGATTTACTGGTGGCCAGTGACGGCGTTCCTTTATCGCGCGCGACCACAGTGACGGAGTAGGAGTCCGCCTGCTCGCGGTTCAGCGGCCCGTCGGTGACTATAGTGAAGTAATTTTTAAAGGAAGATTTCAGTTTAAACGGGACGTCGCCGAGGATCTCCACGTGGACCTGTCCGTTCTCCTCTGCGTCCCGATCCGTGACGCTCAGCAGCGCGATCACGGTCCCGGGAGCCGCATTCTCGCTCACCGACTCCGTGACAGTGCTGAAAGTAATTTCCGGTGCGTTGTCGTTCACGTCGCTGAGTTTGACGAGGACTTTACAGTGCGCGGGCACGGCGTTTGGTCCCAGATCTTTGGCCTGAACAAAGATTTGATAGAGGCTGCTCTCCTCGAAATCCACCTCTCCGCGCACCTCGATGCGCCCGGTGCGTGAATCTATAGAGAACAGGTCTTTGACGCGGCTGGAGATGTGGTTGCTGAATGAATAAACGATTTCTCCATTCAGTCCCTCGTCCAGGTCGGTGGCGTTCAGCTGTATGACGAGCGTGCCCAGCGGCGCGTTCTCCGACAGGCTCACCGTGTACACCGGCTGCTCAAACACGGGCACGTTGTCGTTAGAGTCCAACACTTTGACGACCAGCAGCGCGGTGCCAGTCCGCGGAGGCTGACCGCCGTCCACGGCGGTTAGCACGTACCTGTGCGCCGTCTGCTGCTCCCGGTCCAGCGGCTTCTCCAACACAAGCTCCGCGAACTTGTTCCCGTCCGTCTGGGTCTGCACGTCCAGGTAAAAGAAGTTGTTCGTGGTGATATCGTACGTGCGTAAAGCGTTGGAGCCAACGTCCGGGTCGAACGCGCTCTCCAAGGGGAAGCGGGTGCCCGAAGTGGCGCTCTCTGAGATCTCCACCGTGATATCGGTCTCCGGGAAACTGGGTGGGTTGTCGTTAATGTCCACCACTTCGATTTCAACCCGGAATAGTTCTAATGGGTTCTCCAAGAACACCTCCATGTTTAGCTGACAGCTCGCACTCTGCTTGCAAATCTGCTCCCGGTCGATTTTCTCGTTAACGAACAGGACCCCGTTCTCCAGGTTCACCTCCAGATAGGGTGTCCGAGAGTTGGGCACCACTTGGAAGCGCCGGGAGGCTAGCTTGGTGAGGTCCAGACCCAGGTCCTCGGCAATATTTCCCACCAGCGTGCCATGGTCCGCCTCCTCCGGGACAGAGTAGCGTATCTGACAGAGCACTCCATCCGCGATGCACAGGACAAGCAAAAGCACAATCATCGCCGTGAAAACAAGTGCACTTGGGTAAAAATATCATATATGTTAGTGAAAAAATGTCAGTTTACATCACCCATTACAGTAAATGCGTAAAGTCTCCAAAATGCGTAAAGTCTCTGTAAATGTACAAGAGGTCCGGAAAACTCTGTGGGATTAAAAAAAGGCGCATTTCATTTCTGACAGGAATCCAAAGGACTCGATGATATTTTTCACTTTTAAAAACTGGCTCTGTTACTTTCGCACATGCGTCCAGGTGAAGCCTCAGCGCACATTCCAGTAAAGCGCAGAATCTCAGACAGCTGAAAGTTGGAAACATAAATTATAATCCACAGGAAAAACATACGACTCTGTCTTCAGTGATGAAATCTACTGCAGACTCTGGCTGTCTCTTTCCTCTCGGCGTCCTGTTCCTCACTGCAGCCGCCTCCACTCCACTCTCCACTGATGCTCTTCACTCAACTGTTTGCTTTTTTCCCTGAGTCGCGCCTCCCCTCTCAGCCCCCGCAGCTGTAAATCACGCGGAAAGCTCTCTCCTGATTGGCTGTTGGGGTTGCTCGTCCGCTCGGCCTTCGTCTCCCTCACTGCTTTTCTGTATCTCTCTACCTCCCTCTGAGCGCAGACTGACTTCTCTTAAGGATACCTGCCTGCAGGCAAAGAGAAAAGGGGACAGGAGCGAGAAGGAATTTATTTCTCAAGTGCGTAATGCCCTTCCCAACTCGTCCGTTATAAAGTGCACCACTAATGAACCAGGGTGTGATTAGAGTGGAGCACTTGTTGACTTGGTGGCAGAGCCTGTGTGAGCCCGAGGACACGCTGGGCGAGCCAGGTTAATGCATGCAAATGTTGTGATATGCATGTATTCAGCATTCACGTGCTGCTCTCAGGGCTGTGCGATATAATTACAGCCAACGGTAGAAGCGTTACATCTCTGTTCCAACCACACAGCAGTGGAACAGAGAGGCAGGGGGAGTAGCACATCCGCGGAGCGCATACGACCCCTGCCGGAGTAAATGCAAACCAGGGTCTGAATCACGGCCAGCACTTCAGTGTAATACAAATAGTTATTGTCACATGCATACTCTGATTTTATGCGTGGACCAATGAACGTGGCGAGAGTAAAAGGTAAAAGTAGAAGATGGTATGATTACCTTTTACTGTGAGAGTAGAAAACGCGCAGACCATTCAAACATAAGTGCGGTGAGCAGGCTAATCGATCCTCTAAACAACTTCTGTATGTGTCAAAGGCCTGGGCGGCGAGGTTTCGGGGGTCCGTGCCGGCTCAGTGAAGTCTCTGTGCCGTGTGGGCTGAACTCTAGTGATACACTTAATTCATACGCTTTAGTAAAAATGAAGGAACCGAGACATTAATGTGCAAAAGTCTCAATTCTTCATATTTTGCAGGGAAAGTAGCAAATAGCCGCAGCACTTTATCAAAGCGTGTAAATATATATGGAAATGCAGTATGTTCTTCTTCTTTTGGCTGCTCCCTCTAGAGGTCACCACAGTGGATGGTCTGCTTCCATCCTCAGCATCCTCCTCCCTCACACCAATCCTCTGCTTGCCCTCCTTCACTGCATCCTACCAACCTTTATACTCGACGTTTGTCTCTAAGGGTTTGACCTGAGCGTCTCTCTGATATACTCCTTCCTGTCCAAGGACAGACATTGACCACAGACCATCAGAAAGCCTGCAAAACTAGTGAGCAAGAAAACTTTAGACAATGAAAAAAGACTGGAGGCTTTTTTCACAAAAACAAAAATACATACAACACAGTTGAATTATGACCTCATCACTTTGACCTTTGACCTTAGCTTAAACAGCCGCTCTGTGCCTACAGCTGAGTGGGGAGAGGAGCTGCTCTGAGACCTAGTGCTCCCCCTAGTGAACCACTACACAACACACACTGCTGCTTCCAACACACAGCCCTCTCCCCTCTCTGCACAAACTCGAAAATCTCCACAAACTCACACGAGTGACAGACAGTGAGGGAAACAGACGCACAAGTGCATGATTCACATTGTCTGCAGACTGTTAGAGCAGCACAAGAAACATGAATCGGTTCAAGGAACATATTTTCTAAATCTAGTCAGTGCTGCGGTCAGATATGGATCACCATCAAGATAGTGAGCTAAGTGACAGAGTAGGGCTGGGAGAAGTGGACACGCACACGCTCAGCACTAATACAGGGAGAGTTTTCACAAATGTGATCACAGCTCGTTCGTCACGTCCATGCAAAGCAAACATTTTATCACTGTGTGTCGAGATTTTACACGATTGTAACAATTTATGTTTTCATTTTACAGCTAAAAGTACAGCACGTTTGATAAAGCAATGCTCTTCTCAAACATCCAGGAAGCTTAGAGAAAAGAAGAGAGTGGCCTAAAGCAATCTCACCCATCAGATAATTAGAGCAGGAGAAGCAGCTCGTAATCATTAAGTGTGATAAAGCTACAGGGACTTTTCACCGTCACCTTGCTGCGTGCCACACACTTCATTTTTCCATCACTTTGCTTCTTTTTTTTGTTTTTTAAAGGACCTACATCGTGCACTCAGGCCCAGCAGTGCATACTCTCTTATATAGAATACATTTTTGGAGCAGTGTACAAATACTCTGTACTTTTCAAGACACAACAAGGTTCTTTTTTTTCCTAAATACTATTTAATGTGCAGCCATTCTTGTAACAAAGATTACAACATAAAATGGCTCGCTGCCCCGCGGTGGTGGCTGTAGCTCAGGAGGTCGTGCAGGTCACCTGCTAACTGGCAGGTTGATGGTTTGATACCTGGCTGCTCCAGCCTGCGTGCCAAATATCCTCGGGCAAGACACTAACGCCAAGCTGCTCTCTGATGTGACCATCACAGTGTTTAATGAATGAAAGGAGGTAAAGTGTTTTGAGGGCTCAGAGTAGAAAAACACTGTATAAGAACCAGTCCATTTATCATTTACTTAACTGCTAGTTAAGATAAAAATTGGTCTAACCCACCTGCCTCTGGATCTGAACGAGCACGATCAGGTAAAAGTCTTTCGAGTGGTGTCTTTACATGAAGCGTTTTCAGCGGTTAAAGGACCGTCAGCATGTCTATGGTAAAAACTGGAGACAGACACACAACACTGTATGAAAAGCTCGTTTCCCATGTCAGACAGGGGCTGTTTGTGTTTGTTCTCACTTTATGAAGCCGACGATCCAACATTTACAGACACTTAATGCTGTGTGGAGACCAGAGAGGAGCCACTCATTTCACTTCTCTTTCTCAGTCCTTTTCTTTCTTAGCTATTTAATATAAATATATATATATATTTAGCACATTTAGCACAATATTACAGTGACCTAAATCTAATGCTCATGTCATCAGCACCACTGCATCTCCTCTGAATGTGTCTTTTAGGCTTTTTCTATCATAGACAAAGATGAAAGAAATGTAACAGATACATGACACGTCAGCAGGGCACCAAAGAGGAAAACAACAATGCAATATGATGCCTTTTTTTCCAGATTGAGCTGCTCGGGGTGGCAGCATGTTGGAGTAGCTCTCTTACCGTTACTGTTGTTTAAAACTTTCATTCCTCCGTTTTTGGCTGAAGGATTGCATTTCTCTCTATTTTTTGGATCCTGTGCAGCTGGAAGGAATTTTGCTGATAATCTTTTTACTTTTGATCATTTGTTATGATGCATAAGCATAACAACAAGGTGGCTTACAACTGGAGCTGATTAACACTGCAAAAGCTGAAATAATACCTCAGCTGAAGCCATAAATCCAAGATGACTTGAAAAGGAGTCATCGTGGATGCAGAGCCTATCATCGCCTATCAGTAGTGGGCAATGTGAGATCACTGGCTAGCAAGATGGATGAACTCCAAACCCTAATAAGGACTCAGCCGGAGTATCGGGAATCGTCTCTGCCAGGCTCCACGAGCAGACAGAGATTTGAAGAGCAGCAGAAAGGTGGATTAGCAGTGCTTGTCAACAACAGATGGTGTCATCCAGGACATGTTACTGTGAAGTGTCGTCTCTGCAGCACAGATACCGAACTTGGCAGTAAGTTTCCATCCATATTATTTACCAGTGTTATTTTGGCAACTGGTTACGTTCCACCTTCAGCCGTTACTGACGTTTGTCAGCTGCTCAACCAGAGAAAACAAGACTCTGGATTTGTTTTATGCAGTTGTCAAGGATTCATATATCTCCAAATCAAGACCTCCTATGGGCAATCCTGATCACAGTCTTGTTTTTCTCTGCTCAGAATATAAACCCCTTGTTCAGAGGCAACCGGTGACGGAGAGATCTGTGAGAAAGTGGTCACAGGAAGCCGAAGAAACCCTGCAGGGTTGTTTTGAGACTACAAACTGGATAGGTCTTTGCCAGGAACATGGAGAGGACATCAATGCCATGGCCGAGTGTGTGACTGACTGACTAGAACAGGGAAATGCTTCCCTAATAACAAACCCTGGATCACCAATGACCGAAGGGACCGATAGACAAGAAAATTCAATTCAATTGAACAAGAGCTTTCAGGGAGGGACGGGGAATTGTTGAGGAGTATTCAGATCCAACTTAAAGTCAAGATTAGAGACAGCAAGGACACGTACAGGAAGAAGCTGGAGCTGGAAATGGTGTCATCTGTTGATCTGCTGGTTGGGAATTCATATTGGTGGGGGTCAGCTGTGATTTGGAGAGGAGCGTTAATGTATTCCTGCTCCAGTCTCTCCACTGACTTCATAATAATAGGTGTTAATGTTACAGGTCTGCAGGTTCATCGGGGTGCAGTCTGCCAGTGAAATGGCACAGTTATTGAGGACTCGAGACAACAAGTTTAATCTGGGAGACGTGGAAGACGCAGTGCAGTTCAGGGTGGCCTTAAGCTCCTGGTTATTGTGTCCACTTGGCCATTAGTCTGAGGATGAAAGTCCGAGGACAGACTAATGCCGCGGTCGGCTACCAGAACAGCTGCAGGAAGGTAATTGTGTCGTTTCTACCAGAATGACAGGTGAAGTTTGCTTTGTGAACCCAATGACTTGCCTTCGACCGGACTGAGGTGAGAGCGTAGAGATGACAAGATGACTGTTTCCAGGTTCATGTTCAGCTTTGTGGATAACTGACTCGATTTCCCAGGCAAGTGATCCAATTACAGAGGAGGGAATCAGGATGGTCGAACATCAGAGGTTGTAATGGAGGTGGAAAATTGTCGGGAGAGCATGTCAGGCTTGATGTTCTTAGAGTCAGGTCTGTAAGAGATAGTGAAGTTAAACTGAGTGGGAAAAGACTAAACACCTGGTGTTTAGTCTTTTTGCAGACTGGAAGTAGCAGGGTCTTTGTGGTCGGTCCAAACAAACAGGTGGTCCGATCCTTCCAACCAGTCATTCCACTCTTCTTGGAGAGCATGGGAGCAGGTGTTTGAGACTTCAGCAGGAGATGAGCCCTTATTATTTTCACCAGTCAGTAACCCCACCATTACTGACAAATTATGCTGTTTTGGCCGCACGGGGCAAGAATCAATGAAATGACCTTTTGGGCCACAATAAAGGCATCTATATTCCTCTGTGTTCTGAGGGGAGGGGCTCTGACCACGCACGACCAGTCTGGATCAGCTGAACCCTGCTGTCTACCGTTCCGCTCTCTCAGCCTGTGGGACCCACCCTGAGACCAAGCTGGAGGCCTTAGTTCACCTGAGGACCTGAAACCGTGAGCTGGGACCCCATCCAGCTTACTGCATCAGCTGGTGTTCAGCCAAGCTGCCCTCCCATATGGAAAAGAAACAGTAAAAGCTTATATGATTTACTCATGAAAGTGGCCACTTTCTCATTACTTTCATATATTGTTTTAGTATCCAAAACATACAAGTTTCATTATATAATTTTTCAAGGGATCTTATATCTGTTTTCACTCTTGTATGATTTTCATACAAGTTTCACACAAGACAGATACAAACTTTATAAGATTTATATCTTTTCCATATGGGCTGCCCTGTGCTGCCATGAGTGCAGCGATGTGCCACCACTGCTACCACTGCTATCCAAGCCAGAGAGAAACTTGGGGTTAGTATCTTGCCCAAAGATAATTGGCATGCAGACTTGAGTAGCCAGGGATCAAATCCCCAACTTTACAACCTCCCCTAACTCCTGAGCTACAGCCACGCCTTTGCCCCTGCCATCAGCCTTCTGTAGATCATCTCCATACCATTGACACCACGTTACCAAATAAATCATGTCTTCTCCACTTCTGGGCCCCAGGGTCCCTCTGTGTCCACTGCTGACATTTTGGTAGCCTTTGTTAGTTGCGTGGTCGGTCCCCTGGATTGTGTTCTGGATTTGTTTGGACTCTGAAACTCTTCAATTTTATTTTATTTATATAGTTCCAAATCACATCAGCAGTCACCTCAAGACGCATTACTCTACAACACCAACAATCACATGACCCCTGATGAACAAGCACTTGGTACCAAACCTCCAGCAGAGCCAGTCTCAGGGAGGGGCGGCCAGTGACGGGATAAAAGACATGCTGTGCAAGAGTGGCAGAGATGGATTATTACTAATGATTAAATGCAAAGCGGTGTATAAAAAAAGAAAGAAGAAGAAAAAGACATTCTCCATTCAAAGGAAGCTCCCAGCAGAATACTGCAGCTGGCTTAAGGGAGGGTTCAGGGTCAAGTGACAAATATTACCTTTTTTTCTCCAGACTGAATGAGATCTTCTAAATTAGTGAGACAGCGTTTCCTCTTTAAGCTCTGTGTTTGTTAGTTATACCAACGAGTCAAGCACTTCTGATTTGAGGGCTTCTTTTCCACAGTGTCCGGGGTTGTATGCAGTGAGGATGTAACACTATTAATGGGATCATCACCCTCTGCGGGAGTTCAGGTAGCTGCTCTGCATGCTGTGGGAACAGGGCACTGAAGAGAAATTACATCCTTGATGCAGCACTGTCAGAAGGACAGCTGAAATGTAATCCCCACCGCTGTGTAATCCATTATTGTAAATGTAATTGATATTAAATGATCAGACAGAGTTTCAGGAATACTGTTAAATGTTCACTGGTGGTTGGGCTCATTTACACTTCGAGACAAGTCGATTGAGTCTGACAGCAGATTAAATGCAGCGCTGAGGCTGTCGTTTTCAGCACGGATGTTAAAATAACCTACTGTAATTATTTATCTGAAGTGAGTACTAAAGCAGATGAAAAGTCTGAGAAATCAGATCAAATCCGTGGGCGATAGATAAAAACAAACAAAACTGGTTTTAGGCTTTGAGATGAATTAAAGCTCTGTCTGGGTCTGTGGCTGACAAATGTCTGCCGGTGCCCTTCCTCAGTCTGTGTTTCAAGGATTCTGACAGTCTGTAAATCATTATTTTTAAATAGTTTACTAAGAGGGACTTAGGACAGAGAGACGTCATGTTTATTAATCCACATTTAAGTGTTTTACTATTTGCTGTCGTCGAGGATGCCATGTTGTTATATTGATGCTATAATTTCTCTTACTTAAATTGGTAAATTCGTAAACTCTTAAAATAACTTTTAACAAGAAGATAGTGTTGAGCTGTTGCATCACCATTTAGCCAAAATGGAAATCAAATGGAGCGAGAAAGGAGGATGTTATGATCCAAAGCATGCCACCTGTAGGCCATGGCTGCTCGGCTGCCAGTGGAGCTGAGAGACGAGTGTTTAAAGATGATGTAACTGATGATAGAAGGAGCAGGAGACAAACTACGCAAGGGTTAACTTGGAATTTGGCTGCTTCCTGTTCTGTGTTTTTACACATAGCTCAGGTTATGGCTGGAAAAGTTAAAGTAGAGCGAGGGCTGAGGCGAGTCACAGCTTGACAAAGGCAAGCACAGATGCTTTACTTGTGAAAGCTCCAGAGACAGCAGGGACGGCATGTTGACACTGACACTTAATGAATGAGTATGAATGCACCTCATTCACACTCAAGTGAAAGTTTTTAAATAAAGCTCCATCCCTGTGACGGCATTTGGAGCGGGAACATGGTGCCACATACTGACAGCGTTGCCTGGAAGCTGTTAAAGCTTGTCTGTTTTTCCCAGATTTTGCCTGTCGCCTTGGCTCATTTAGGCTCGCTCCCCGTCCCGTTTCATAGACTGCATCTGACACCTCAAAGACTTGCGCTTGCAAGCGCGTTCGTTTTGAAAAAAAGCAACAGAGAGGTTCGATTTCAGTGAAAACAATAACTAATGTCAAAGACGTATCTGCTGCTCAAGCTAGAGATGCTATCTGCTAACTCTGAAGAAAAACCCTCAAACATGGCTAAACGCACTTACACAGGGCCCAGAATGGTGCTGTCACGGTGGCATCGCTCAAGCAGTGGGAGCATCAGTCAGTCAGTCTGCTGGCAAGAGGCAGACGGTGCGAAGCCAATGTGAAGCTCCCCACAGCAACGGGGAGAGACAGGGAGGCGAAGACAGACAGAGACGAGTGGAGGAGAGACAACAACATGGACAGATGGAGAGAGAAGTGAGGAGGGATGGAGGAGGAGTGACACAGGCACAGATGGACGTCAGACAGCAGTCTCCACACACTCAACACTTATTTCATAATCTTAGGAAAGTTTAAACTGTAGAAAAGTAGTTCATCTCACACATTTAAATCTATTTCACGCACAAACACATTACCCGTGTTTACAATTAATATTTGCCTTGATGACATTTGAGGAGCTGATGAATAAGGATAATGAGAGAGGAGGAAAGTCAGGTGTGGATATTTCTCAGGGGGCTTTTTTAACACATTCTTGAAGATCAATCAGATACCTGAAGACCTGAGAAGAAGTAATAATAATAATAATGCATTTTATTTAAAAACCCAAGGTCACCTTACAAAAGAACAAAATTAATAAAAGAAGCAATAGTCATAAAATACATAAAATAAGTTAAAACTGCAAAGCAGAACTTGACAACAGATAAAATCAGCACTGAAGCGAATGAGCCAGTTTGAGCAGAAGTGTACTGGTACTGATGTTCAAGAGCCACAGATGTGTTGTTTTCTTTGAGAGAAGGTCAGGAGGAGTTGGACTGTGTCCTTGTGATCTTTACAAAGCATATTAGAGAGCGCCAACGGAGGAAATGCAGGATCTGCTCGTAGGGGAAATCTTGAATAGTGTCCCAGCACTCAAAGATCCATCTCTGCAGGACTCATCCTTTGATTGTGTGCATAAATTTAGTGCCTCTGTTTGACACACAATAAAAAGAAATGGCACTGGTGAATTTTAATTTTTAATTAGCAGACTGCTCTTAGGAGAGCCCAGGCCTCTCGTCGACTCATCCTCATCTGCATCACTTGTCAGATAGAAGGTCTGTGATGGATACGCACTTGCAAAGACATGAAAACCACATATTGATTTTCCAGGAGGAAAATACCTCCCAATGAGACAGTGTGACAATAATGTTATTAACCTCTGTCTCTCTTTATCCTGTCTTCCTTCTCTCACCCCAACCAATCACAGCAGATGGCCCCGCCCCTCCCTGAGCCTGGTTCTGCTGGAGGTTTCTTCCTGTTAAAAGGGAGTTTTTCCTTCCCACTGTCGCCAAAGTGCTGCTCATAGAGGGTCATATGATTGTTGGGTTTTTCTCTGTATGTATTATTGGACAATATACAGCACTGAGGTGACTGTTGTTGTGATTTGGTGCTGTATAAATAAAATTGAATTGAATTGGAAAAATGTAAAACTGGTGAACTTCAAGGACATCCATGCAGGAATCAGAGAACCAGAGAGAACGTGGTGAGGGAAATGATATTTAGCCAGCTACAGTCGGTATAAATGTTCCCGTTAGGCCCGAAACACCCAGTGGAAGTGCAGTAGTGCCAGTTGTGACCGGTAACGAGGAACATGATAGTGGTTTGTGTCGACACAATATGGCTGCTACATGTTTACACATGATTTACACTCAGTCAGTAAAAAAGAATACATTAATACACTATAACAACATTACATTATAATAAGTAGCACTGCATGTAATCGATAATGTAATTTGATTATAATGTTCAAATACTTTTTGGCTCATAACGCTGTTTTGCATGGCTGTAAGTGTCACGGTCCTCCTTTGCATCTCTGCCTTTCTTCCTCTCTCGGTCAGGATGAGTGTGGGTGTGTTTGTGTGTGCGCTGCTAACCTCACCTACAAGTTAATGAGTCCATTTGTTGTCATCTGCTGATCAACTATAACCAAACCTTATGCTAGAGAGATCCTTCAGTTTTCGCCTGGGTGTGTGGGTATTAGTGGGACCAGTCCCATTTTGTAAGAAGCCCATCTCCATAGTGACTCCTTGTGGCTACTTTTGCTATTGTGACAAAGCCATGTGACGTGGATGTTTAGAATCAGGGTTGGAGCAGTGTTTTGAAAAACCTCAGCTTCATAAGTTCGACACGGTGATGAAATGTCCGTATCGAGCTTTCCAGCAACTCACCTGTTCTGCCCTCGGTGCAAAAGCCTGCACCATTGGCCACAGCAGTAAGTGAAGCTAAGTTACTCAAATCAGGAAACAACCACTCTGAACAGAAACTCTGCTGGTCTTCATCAGAGGACTGTGATTGGTTGAATGTGAGTGCTGAGAACAGAAAAGCACTGATAGTAGTCCAAATACCTTTTACTGCTGCATTAGATTCCATCTTTCAGGTGTCCCTGCTTCTCTGTTCAGTGTGAAGAAATCTGGATCGTAACATAATAACTCCCTGTGTGTCTATCTGGAATATTTACATTTATCAGGATCAGAATCATTGTTGATATTGCAGCAATGGAACAACGACATTCAGCTGCAAGGCTATCAGTGCAAAAAGAAGAATTATATTAAACAAAAAATAATTTATATATATACAAAAAGACTATAACAACAAATGCAATTGTTTCCATATTGCACTTCTCTCCATTTGACAGCGTTGATGTAAATACCAGTGGTAACTGCTGAGGGATAAAAGCTGCTCCTTAGACTTTAGTTTTCCCGTTTATGGAAGAGAGACGTTCAAACAGCACAGGACCTGGGTCAGATGGGTCTTGAAGGATTTTATTAATGTTCCTGAGACGACAGGAGCTGTGCAGTTCTTCAAGTGAGGGGATAATACAGCCAACTATCTGCTGGCCTATTGTTGTTGTCTGGATTGGAGGCTTATTAAACAACCAGCTCAAACTGCCAACGTTTCAGGGAGACTGTACTGAGGGAGCGTGCATCTGGGAAAGACTTCAACTGAAGATGGATTTAAGGGACTCTGAGGAAGACAGGGAACACACATGTCTCTCATCCTATAAACAACAGTCAGTTTCATTGCACCCTTCATGATGAGTAATGTAAATATATTCTGTAAACTTAATATTAATCAAATGTCTTTTAATATAATTTTTTTAATGATTTACTGACACATCATCTTATTTCATTTGACTGATAAGTACCGACGTTCACTGGTCAATCATTAAAGTGTTTACGCTCTCAAACACAAATAGTCCAATCACAGTAAAGCACCAAAGGGAGCGTCGATTTGTTTTGTTCAAGGTTAATAAGATTATTATTGATGAGATTCTAGACTGAAAAATAATCTGACTGCCACTATTAGTATTTTAGTATTTAGTATTTATTTATTTATTGTCATTGTCAAGAACAATGAAATTGCGTTTGGGGCTTCCATACAACCCAAAAAAAGAAGAAAATAATAAATACCCCTTAAAACCCAAGTGTACATATTTAACCCAGTGTGACTCCAATGCAATAAGACAATCCTTAGCAATAATGTTCGTAGAAATTCAGACAAAGACCTGAGAAACATGACAAAATACAACAATGCAACCCATTCAATATTATTGTACTGTGAGATATGATATCAGATATGATAGTTATCTATTTAAGAAAGAGGGGGGGGGGGGGGGCAGGAGGGGGAAGAGAATAAAGATATGATGCACCAATGCAGACCAGTTCATTGCTATTAAGAAGTTGGATATGGTTATTGTCCGTGAGAGGGGGGCAGAGAGTTCAGGAGCCTCACAGCCTGTGGATACAGGCTGTTGGCCAGTCTGGATGTTCTGGCCTGTATAGACCTGTACCTTCTCCCTGAGGGCAGCAGATGGAAAAGGTGGCGCGCAGGGTGATGTTGGTCCCGCAGGATACTGTGCACCCTCCTCAGACAGCGAGTGGGGAAGATATTACTGATCTCTGGCAGACTTGTTCCAATAATTCTGCCAGCTTCTTTCACCACCCGCTGGAGTGCTTGCTGATCGGCCTTGGTGCAGCTGGGGAACCACACTAGAAATCCATACGTCAGAACGCTGCTGATGGCACAGTTGTAGAAGTTCAACACCAGAGATCTGGGAATGTGTGCGCTCCGCAGTCTCCTCAGGTAGTAGAGGCGCTGTTGGGCCTTCCGTGCAACTGAGGTGATATGGTTGCCCCAGCACAGATATATGCTGTGTAAAATAGTGAACGACAGGCAGTAGAACATTTTATTTTCCCTGGTTTAATTGAAATGGCTTTTCCATTATCAGGATTTGATTTCAGGTGAAGCTGCTGGAGTTTCAGTGATGTCGTACCAAACTCCAGCTTGGATTTTGGCAAGTGTGTTACTATTTTTTTAAATCATTATTATTATTGTTTTCTAGTTTGCGTTACTATTTTTAAGATTGATATGTTTCTTTTCTTTTAGCAGCACGGTGGCACGGTGGTTAGCACTGTTGCCGCACAGCAAGAAGGTCCTGAGTTCAATTCCACCATCAGGCCGGGGTCTTTCTGTGTGGAGTTTGCATGTTCTCCCCGTGTTTGCGTGGGTTCCCTCCGGGTACTCTGGCTTCCTCCCACCGTCCAAAGACATGAAGCTTGTGGGGATAGGTTAATTGGATTAATCCAAATTGCCCATCAGTGTGAATGGTTGTGTTGGTCCTGTGAGTGGAAGGGCGAGAGGTGGGTGGAAGCGAATGGATGGATGCTTCTTTTAAATGTATTTAACTCTTGTGTGGTGTTTGGCTCTGCTGGATCCATTTTCAGAATTTTTCAAAAAGGAAAAATATAAAATAATGTGTTAAATAAAACACAGAAATGAACCCCACACAAGCATGAAGAGGTTAACTGTATGGCTTTAACCCATGCTCTAGTGCAGGGCTGCCCAATCCCAGTCCTCAAGAGCTACTATCCTGCAGCTTTTAGATGCATCCCTACTCCAACACAGCTGAATCAAATGGTTTGATTACCTCTTCAGCATGACACCAAGTTTGGCAAAGGCCTGATAACAAGCCATTAATTTGATTCGGGTGTGTGGGAACAAGGATGCATCTAAAAGCTGCAGGACGGTAGCTCTCGAGGACCGGGATTGGGCACCCCTGCTCTAGTGGTAGTTATAGAGGGATGAGCTGAATGTTGGCATTTAAGGGTGATCGTCTCCGTCAGCACCGTCAGAGGCACTTTTAACATCAAACTACAGACGGATGTTGAACCGTTTTGTATGATGGCCCCACGTCACAGGATCACTGTTAGTCCTACAATAGTTCGTGTGCTGTTCAGTGGTGACCCAGAAACAGCAACAATTGTTACAGGAAACTATTCTGGGCAGCATATTCAGGGCATCTTTCCATTATCGAGATTCATTTACTCTGACACTGCCAGTCAGGATAAAGCTGGTCATCAACTCACTAAGTTAACCCAAGGTTTCCTCTGCATGTTCATATGAAAGAGGAACATCTGACCAATCACAATGAGGCCTTTCATGGATCATATGACTCTTCTTCCACAGAAGATGATCTCTCTGAGCACCACTGCAGGGATGTTATCAAACGGTGGTGAAGATCATAAAAACCAGTAAAACACAGCACTGTTATTAAAAGGACGAGATGAATGCCACTGAAAGTTCCTCAGTTAATCTGGAGATTTAGTCCACACACTAAACATTTAATTCCAGTTAATAGTTTTATTAAGTGCAGGCTCACTGCTGTTGGCGACGGCTGCACATTAGAGCTGTGAAACTTTAAACTGGATCCATACTAACCCCCAGTCTGTCAAAGGAAACACTGAAATCTCCTCAGCTTGTCACAGATCAACAGGTATTCTTGCCGCCATGTAAAACAGCAGATTAGAATCATGTGTGACAACATTTAGACCTTTTCTAAATCACCAAATTACTACATGGACATTCCTGTTGCAATGTAACACACAGTTTGTGCGTCATTCAGTGGTTTTAGTAAGGCACATGTATAAGCACATATATCACACTTAATAAAAGAACCAAAGAAGACACAACGTTTCCAGCTGATGTTAAACTGAAACTCTCAACATACGCTGGATTTTTGAGCAGACAGAGTTCAACTACTTTTATTAAAAGGCTGAGGAGCCACCTTTGATCTCTGCATCTTCTCCACAGTTCTTGTGTTGATTGATTCTCAGCTCTAAGACCATGACAGTGCTGAGCATCTCTGAAAGAGTGCAGGTTGCACTGTATTTATGAACGGAAGACCCGGTGCAGACCATAAAGATGGATTTATTGTCTGGATTAAATATTCTTAAATGTTCTTCCAGTGAAGTGAAGAGCTGATAGAAGAGGTCTAGGACGTGCTCGTACACATCCTCTCTGTTCTGTGATGAATTCAGGATGAAATCTGCACCTCCCCACCTTCATCAGACCAAACCCTTGATGGTTGTAAAGTTGTAAATGCTGACTTCTTTCTTCGGGGCCACAGTGGACTGATGGGTAAAACTGTCAGTAGGATCAGCCTAATAAAGCCATGCACTTTGCTGATAATGTGATTTAGCACTTCTGGCAGGTAGTAGCAGCTCCGGTACAGAGAAAACTGAGCTTCTATTGTCATTTGAAACTCTTGGATTAATAACTGACACTTGCCTGGAATGAATAAAAATCCAGGTGTTCACGGTGTTGGAGATTCTGTTGTTTCTGAGTGCTTCCTCTTTAAATGTACGCACCTTTTCTGTGTCTCTGTGTTTCCTTTGTCCTCTGACACAATTGTAAGTGGCTTCACTTGCCCTAGTTCTTTCAGGGCAGGGGAGGAGGGTGGAAATTGCCTCCCTTAATTGAGTTACCTCACATATCTATTCCCTATTCCCACTCGAACTGATCATCCTCTCTTCCACTTTTGCTGCTTCTCTCACTCCATCACATTGTCATTGGGCTTGTCAACAGATCTGAAGCTGCGTCTGTTCTCATTTTTATTTGGAACATGTCTCCAAGACAAAGCTTCCATACAAGGAAAATATGAACTTTCCTTCTTCCAGTTTATCACTACTTTATACTGGAAAAAGGTAACACACTGTTCATCTTGGAAGCAATAGTTGTCAAAGTAGCATCTCCTCAGTCGTCATTGCTGAGCTGTGCTTAAGCATTTAGGCTTTATTCTTCTTCAGCATGTGGAAACCCTCCTTTTGTGTCCTCCACTGTCAAGAAAGAGCCATCGTGTCTCTTTGGTGGCTGAATGGTGTAGACACAGTTATCTTTGTGATGTTAGGGTTAAAAATGTATTAAATTATTTATGAAATGATTAAATAAAGCTGTTTTATTATTTTAACATATACAGAATAAGCATGTTGGTGCTCCATGTTTGAGGGTTGAAAGCTTCGATCATCAGAGGCGACTAAACACACTGTGCTAGTGACTGTGTGGAGTCCTGAGCTTCCCATAGCCTCATCTCCACAGCCTTGTTCAACTCACACATGATGAGCCTTCTTTATTCACACAGCAGAGCAGCTTTATTAAGCATGGATGGATCTGATGGTGAGTAGAACTACAGAGACTTCAGATTGAGGAGTTTTTCATAGCTGAGGCGGACTGGAGGATTAATCCAGAACAGGCTGGTGAGTTTACTCCAAAGACGAGCCGTCTCACATTCAGACCTTATACCAGAAGCCTGTTGGTTCTCTTTCAGCTACTTTTCATTGATCTGAACTGTTACATTGTTTCCAGTTTTATCAAACCTGTGCTCACATCCTGTTGTTTGGCTAATAGATTACTCACCTCCATTTCTGCTGCTCTATGTAGATTGTGTTAGTCGTCACTGCAATGAACTGGCTCAGGCTGTGTTTACTGGGCTCTCTCACTGGTCCATGTTCACCACTGATAAATCCTCTGATCGATGATTGTCATCAGGAAGGCTGAAGGGGTCAAAGTGGCATCGTGGTTTGTTTTCCCCTCACACCTTTGTGTTTTGGATTGCTTTTTACTTTTACCTGCTGGTTTCCTTTCTTCACTTAAAAGCATTTGGTCCTGTTTTTATTATGTAAAATGACTTGGAAACCTAAGTTAAAATATATCCCTTCATAACACAAACCCAGCATGCTGGGTGGAGCATTGAACGCAACAACCACATCTGTCCAGTGCCTGCTGATAGACACTGTAGCCAAAAGACAGCTTGTGAATTGAAACAAAATGTCTTTGTGAAGAATAAATAAATCCAGACTTTGTGTTTATTTCTGTGAGGCTTACAGATAAATCAGCAGGATTTGCTGCTCTTAATTTCTTTCTTTTCACATCTTTTGAAGTCTGCAGCTGGAAGAATAATGTTGAAGGCCAGTGCATCACGTGACATCAGGGGTCCTGACCGAGGGTCTGTAAGCCTATGTGGCAACATCACATCACACTGCTAAGTCTGATTCTCCTTTCTCCCTGTTCTCCTGTCTTTACATCATCATCGTCATCGTCACCTCCCCCAAGCCTAACCTAATTACCAGCTTATTTAACATTTATCTTAATTACCCCCACACCCCCTCTTACCCCCTCTAATGTAATTAATGTAATCAATAATTTATTTAAATATCTCCTTTTAAATTAATTATTGTTGCATCACAGCTAATTAGCTATACTAATTAAGCGAATGGTTTCGTATCCCCTCTGTGTACGTCGCAGATCAAATTCATAAAGTGTTTCAAGTATTGTTTACAGGCGAGTCCTCATTATCAGCTCTCACTAACTCTGCCTGACACTTTCCATGTCCGCTTCTCCTTTGTTTGTTTGGACAGAAACAGCTGACTGTCCTGTTGCTAAGCTGCATATCAGTTAAGAGCTTTAGCTGTGCTCTCTTTTTTTCCTCGTGGCTTCTAAGCCACCGTCATGCCTGCACATTTTTGTTCCTCTCCATCATTTCTTTCCTCCGCAGTGCTCTCGCACTCTCTCATGACATTTAGAGAAAGAGCTCCTATCAGGTCACGTTCCACAGCCCTGAACAAGGAGATGATATGACAAGAGGAAAATGTCTGATTACAGAGTCTGCTTTGCATGTCAAACAAGACAAGCTGATTCACATTAAGTGTTGTGTAGTTAACATTTATGTTAACCACGTCCAAAAATATTAGAGGACTGGCCGAAAGCCAGCTTCACAGTTTTAGCCAGTGAGTCACCATGGTTACTTAACAGGGTGGGCAACTTTTCAGATTTTATCCCAAATTATAGTTTTGGCTTTAAAAAGTTAAGAAAACAAAATTACTGTTTGATTTAATTTTCACTTTAGAGCAGAAGAGTCTGTTTTTACCAGCGTATAAAAACCAAAGAGTTCTGTGTATTAAATATCTATTTTGTCCACTTGATGTATCCTATGGTCCTGTCCATCATGGACACACTGCAGCTCGTCTTTTTGTTGCTAATGAGAATAAAACTGAGAGCAGAACATCGTGACATCTGGGTGTCGTGGTGGTTTAAATATACATACATGGGTTTTATCTTCTTTTCCATTAATAAGTTCATGAAGCAACATGAAGAAAAAAAGCAACAGTAGTTTATGGCATCTAACTGTGTCAAGTGGACTCAGAAAACAGAAACTAACGAGTGCTCTGAAAAGGTTTGTTTGCAGAAATCACAAAGTAAACTGATGACACGCTGCTTGCAGTGAGTGCTGATGATCTGCTGGAAGGTGGAGAGCAATAGTAGGAGTCAGTCTGTGGGAGAGAATTCCTCTGTGAGTGGGGAAGTTGGGGTTTACTTATATTCACAGGTGGAAAGGACACAGGACTGACTGAAGACAGGCAGGAGGAAACTGACCTGAGCGTTCTCCTTCCACCTGCAGCCTCCCCAGACTCCAAGACCCTATCATATTTTCTGTCTGTCTCTATTTTTAAGCTTTTTTATTAGTACTACATTTACGTGATATGTGATATATAGTATCTCACTTACTATAGTGTCTCAATAACATATATTTATCTTCAAATCATCTCACACATGTAGCTTTTTCTTTATGGAAGTCCCCCCACCGGCTCTGGAAGAATTGCAGCCTCAGTACATTTACTGTCTATCACACGTAATCATATGTAAATGAGCAAGGAAACTGAAGAAAGAGAGAATAATTAAAAAAGCAAAGACAGTTTGTGTTTGGTCAGTGATTTCTTTTTGTTGGGTTGCCATCCCACCATGGATGATCTGATATCCTCGTGTTGGTGTTGTTCCCAGACCATCATGAAAATGTTGTTCCAGGTTCAACATTGCAAGTGACCAATCACATTGTTGTGACGTTATTCTTTTGCGCGCCAAGCCATTCGTGCATTTATGAAATTCCAATGTTGCAAGGACAATATCAATTCTGCTTACTGTTTATTAAAGGGTTACGGTTAGGGTTAGGGTCAGGGTCCGTTGATCGGCGGACAGAGGCGGTTTCACGCAGCTTAAGTACAGTTTTTTGTTTTACGCCGGTTTTTCCCAAAGTCGCAAAAGTATGACGTCACAACATCTGATTGGTCACTTGCAATGTTGATCCTGGAACAACATTTAGTATGATGATCTGGGAACAACACCAACATGAGGATATCAGATCAACCATCCCACCACAGTGTGTGACCGAGCTGGTGACCAGCATGAGGAGGAGTCTGGTTTCTGCAGACTTCAGTTATCCAATACAATAAACTATACCAAAGAAGAGTCAAGAGCAGAATAAGCTGAGAAGATTTGGCAGGTTTTTCACGAGTGCAGCTCACGTCTTCAACTCTGCTCCTCGAAGCACAAACGCATTTTCCTTACAAACGAGTATGAACACAGAAAAATTGACCAAACACAAATTGCCTTGGTTTTGTGCTACGTTTGTATAATTGAATATATAAAATAACAGAAATAATTTATACTAACTAAAAGTCCATATTAGAGGTGTTTTATGTCACCTGCACCCACAGAGTCAGTGTCTAATGGGCCTCAGCCTGAACCTTCATAGACTGCTGCCCCCTGTGGGGGACTGAAGCTATCCTTGCTCCCGAGTGTGGGCAGCTGCAGCTCAGCCGATTCCACATTTCAGTTCCCAGAGTGATCGTTTCAATGTCTCCACATTAGTCTGTTGCTGAATGAGGCGGCTGAGCATCCTGCACAGCCGCGCACAGCCTCGATAATCAGATGAGGCGACTAAACACACTGTGTGACATGCCCTCATCTCCAGAGCCCGAGCCAGAAGCTCCCACATCGTTCACGTGATCTTGTGTTTTTTGTTCAACTCACACATGCACAGACATACATGCACACACTGATGAGCCTCCAGTTCATGGAGGTTAGATATCAGTGGGTGCCTATAAAACCTGTAAGGGACAGCTAAAGCAGGCTACATTTAATAATACAGAGGACAATTATTTTGCATCCCGTGGAGACCAACACTAATTTAATAATTTATGCGTTTGATCAGTGTGCCTTCCCTCCAGTCTCTGAGAGACTTTCAGAAGGACTACCACTGTGAATTAAAGGACAGATTCTACCCCCACCCCCACCTTCCCCATCTTTCCATTATGATAAGCTGTGGCTTAATTAATTTAATAGGGTCAGGAGTTATTACCACCTACACTGCACACACTTTATTATAATGAGGGATCACCTCCATTATGAATTCTTTTTCAGCACATATTTTTGAAGACTCTTTTTCTCAGGACCCCTCAGATCCACAGTGAGGAGAGCGGTGACGTGGAAAAGTGACTCATTCTGTGACTGTAAGCAGCTACAGGTTACATACAGCAGCCTACATGTGATCGATGAGGTATTGCTCTCACAGTTTATCAGGATAATGCACTGACTGCAGTGTATACCTTTACCATCAATGGCCAGAGCATATACCAGTAATCTTTATCACTTGGAATATTACAGGTGTATTCCAATCAAATAGGCAATAGTCCAATATAAGGCGGTCCACCATTGCCCAGCAGACATTCTGGAAGCTGCTCCTTGCTGCTGTGGACAGGCTGAGAGCTGATGCCTGAGCTTTGCTGGATGGCAGCAGGAGCAGCCTCAGTGCCCACTACTCCTTGGGAAACCAGCATGCCTCTACTGCCTTGAAGACTCCAAGGAAGGCACCTTGGGCTCAGGTGAGGCCCAAACCAAGCAACCAGATTCTCCAGGACTTTGTTTTGGTGTTTGGCCTGGTCCTGCAACTGGTCTGGCTGTTTCCGCCTGCTAGCTCCGCTGCAGACGGTGGTCCGTCATTACTGTCTGAACTAGTTTTCGGCACCCCTTGTGAACATATGACCGCGTTGCAACACACATGATCCTTACTCCAGCCTCCCCTGTAGCACTGCCCCCTGAAGAAGCTGCTTCCACCCTCCCCTGCAGTGGAGCCACAAACCCCACATGTCAAGTGTCAGCCACCACACAGCAGTTATGGAATAGATATTAGGGGTGCAACGATACACAAAATTCACGGTTCGGTTCGATACTTTGGTGTCACGGTTCGATATTTTTTCGATACAAAAAATGTTCATGCTTTTTTAATTTGTCATTTATTAAAATTATAAATATATATTTTAACTCAAAAATACAGTTTTTAAATTTAATGTTGCTGAAACAACAAAGTAATAAAAAATAAATCTACCTGACGGAGAAATCACTCATCTTTGGAAAAGAGAGTTTATTACAGAGAAATGGCTCTTTCAAAATAAAAGCTCTACTATACGCTTCTTCTGGGCTATATTCTCAGCAGCATATTAAACATATCAGGTCCCCATAAGGAGAATCCTGTGCTAACGGCTGTCTAAATGACTCGGGTAAAGTTTGTAGCATGCTGCTTGTTGTTTTTGTCTGCTTCCACTTGTCTTTGCACTAGGATGATGTCGGAGTAAATGTGCAGTCATATTCGTTGTGTTCCCACTAGTGCTGTCAGCGTTAATCTGAAATGACGTTAACGCCACAACACGGCAAATCTCCGTTAACGAGCTACCGCGGATCGCCGCGTGTGTGGGACTGGACGGCGTCAACACGTTAACGAGCTAACTGCGCTAACGCACTAGCTCCCACCCATGTCATTGAGCATTGCGTGGCACATCCAACATACTGTTTTACTTTAGTCCATGACGCGCTTACCTTCATACGTCACATGAAAACCAAAATAGTTCCAAAGGCCAGATCTGAATGAGGGTGGGGGAGGTTCAGTTTGCCATGTTGCAAGGAGAGCTTAGCTTCTGTCTGCTAGCTTGCCCTGCGCTCAGTGGATCTGCACTCAACAGTGCAGCCTAGGCGGAGTAGTCGAACGCAGATCCACTGAGCGCTCAACACAGACAGCATCGTCAGAAGAAAAGTTGATATAATAAATAAAAAATGTTGTATTGTTTGATACATATGGGTACCGAACCGAAAGCACTGTATCGAACGCTTCGATATCGATACGAATATCGTTGCACCCCTAATAGATAGCTGTGGTTATGTGACTATCAATCAATCAATCAATCTTTATTTATAAAGCACTTTTCACACAAAAAAAAACGTAGCACAAAGTCCTTTACATGGTTAAAAGCAGCCCACACCACCCTCCAACTCAGTCGCCGCACTCTCATTAACATAAACGATGTGAATACACACATATCCCCCCCCCCCCCCCCCCCCCCCCCACACACACACACACACACACACACACACATACACACACGCGCACACTTAAAGAGTAAAAATTGGGCTGGGTTCACACGAGCCAAGTGAGGAAACACTATAACAGGGAGCCGTCTGCACTGGGAGCTGGTTACAGACCGCAGCCTCCAGGCTGGGCACACAGCAGGAGGGAGGCCAAGGAGCCCCCCAGCCAGGCTGAGAGGACCCCCAGAGACCCAGCAGCCACGGTCGATCACAGCCCCGGTGCAGAGAGCGCCCTCTGAGGAAACACTGGAGATATGACACAATAGGCTATATACAGGGTAAAATGATAAAATAAATAAGAACGGGATACAATATAAATATAAATATAAATAGAGTAAGAAGGTTAAAAATGAATAAGAATAAAATCAATAAATATTAGGTAAAGTCTAAATTAATAATAGAATAACAGGATAGAATAAATAAGCATAAAATAAATAAACGCTAAGTAAAAGCTAAATTAAAAAGGTGGGTCTTGAGCCTGTTCTTAAAAACATGTACGTTCTCTGCGGCCCTGAGCTCCTCCGGCAGGCTGTTCCACAGACGAGGACCATACCACTGAAAAGCTGCCTCTCCGTGAGTATGTGTCCTGACTTTAGGGACAATCAAAAGGCCAGCACCAGAGGACCTCAGGGTCCGCGAGGGCTCATATGGTAAAAGCAGATCTGAGAGATAAGAAGGCCCAAGACCATTAAGACATTTAAAAACCAGTAAAAGAACTTTAAAATCGATCCTGAAACACACGGGGAGCCAGTGCAGCGATTCTAAAACCGGTGTAATGTGGGCCCGCCCTCTGGTCTTCGTCAGCACACGAGCTGCCGAGTTTTGCAAAAGTTGTAAAGTTGAAATATTCTTCTTAGGAAGACCAGAGAGCAGGGCAGTAATCAATGCGACTGGTAATAAAAGCATGCATCAGCATCTCCGTGTTGGCCCGAGAGAGAATAGGGCGGACTCTGGCTATATTTTTTAGATGATAAAATCCAATTTTGGTCACATGTTTAATATGTGGGATAAAACCAAGCTCAGAGTCAAAAATAACACCCAGGTTTTTCACTTGTAGCGAAGGACATAGTGAAAATGCCTCTAATTTAGACAAGAGTTTCTCTCTCTGAGCCTCAGGACCGACGATTAAAACTTCAGTTTTGTCCTGGTTAAGCTGTAAAAAGTTTTCTGCCATCCAAGATCTTATATCTAAAATACAGTTAAAAAGGGCATCCATTGGTCTGGTGTCATCAGGAGACACGGAGATGTACAGCTGCGTGTCATCAGCGTAACTGTGGAAGTTCACTCCATGCCTCCTGATGACACCGCCGAGAGGCAACATATACAAATTAAAAAGTACAGGGCCTAGAACCGACCCTTGAGGCACACCACATGTCCTTCTATGGACCTTAGAGGAGCATCAGAATCAGAATCAGAATCAGAAACTTTATTGTCATTGTCATGAGAACAACGAAATGAAGAATGGTCCCCGATCATTGCATCATCCCTAGCAATATCAAAATATAAATAAAACAATAAAATTCAATAAATAAAATAGATAGAATACTTAAAATACTAATAAGATGTAACAGTAAAACATTCACATACATTCCCACACACATGCTTCAGACCGTGCATAGATTAACACAAGAGTGGCGTGATGGACATTTTTTTGTAGTATTCAGATGTGTTATTGCAGTTGGATAACAGCTGTGTTTGAGTCTATTAGTCCTTGCTCTGATTGCCCTGTACCGTCTGCCTGAGGGCAACAGTTCGAACAGGGAGTGGCCAGGATGTGAGGTGTCTTTTATGATGTTTTGGGCCTTTTTAAAACAGTGGGCGTTGTGTAGAACTTCCAGTGTGGGGAGAGGGCAGCCAGTGATCTTTTGGGCGGTGTTAATGATCCCTTGGGGTGCTTTCCTCTGAGCCACTGTGCAGCTAGTGTACCAAATACATATGCAGTAAGTTAGAACACTCTCAATGGTGGCTCTGTAGAAGGACACCAGCAGTCTCTGTGTGATGTTATTCCTCCTGAGAATTCTCAGGAAGTACAGTCTCTGTTGGGCCTTTTTCAGCAGCTCGGAGGTGTTCACACTCCAGGAAAGGTTCTCCTCTATATTGACTCCCAGGAAGCGGAAGCTTGCCACCCTTTCTACACAGTCCCCATTTATGAATAGTGGTTGGATCTCTGCCTTTTTCCTTCTGAAGTCTATTATGAGTTCTTTGGTTTTTGAAGTGTTGAGGAGGAGGTTATTGGCCTTACACCATGACGTCAGCTGCTCCACCTCGTCTCTGTACGTAGACTCGTCTCCCTTGGAAATGAGCCCCACCACTGTGGTGTCATCTGCAAATTTCACAAAGATGTTGCTGTGGTGGAGAGGAGTGCAGTCGTGTGTGTAGAGAGAGTAGAGCAGTGGACTGAGCACACAGCCCTGGGGTGAGCCAGTGCTGAGACTCAGGGCTGAGGATGTGTGATGGCCAACTCTGACTCTCTGTCTACGGCCCGAGAGGAAGCTATTGATCCACATGCAGGTGCTGTATGGAAGCCCCAGGTCTTGTAGCTTGGCCACCAGTTTGTGTGGAAGGATGGTGTTAAAAGCTGAGCAGTAATCCACGAAGAGCATCCGCACATAGCTACCATGCTCTTCCAGGTGAGTTAATGCAGCATGGAGTGCTGTGGCTACAGCGTCTTCCGTGGATCGGTTTGCTCTGTAGGCAAACTGGTGTGGATCCAGGCTGCGGGGCAGGGCTGCTGTGATGTGTCTGCGGACCAGCTTCTCAAAGCATTTCATTACCACTGGGGTGAGTGCCACCGGTCTGTAGTCATTCAGGCCGGTGATGTGGGGCTTCTTAGGCAAGGGGACTATGGTGGAGGACTTCAGGCAGAGTGGGACAGTCGCCTGTGCGAGGGATTTGTTGAAGATCCTGGTGAAGATCCCAGCCAGCTGTTCTGCACAATCCCTCAATATTCGACCTGGCACACCATCAGGACCCGCCGCCTTCGTGAGCATGTATCCATACTCACCATAAAAGTTCTGTCTGAGAGACAGGAAGTGAACCAGTTGTGTACAGCACCAGAGAGGCCCACCATGTGTTTCAGTCTGTTTAAAAGAATAGCGTGGTCTACTGTATCAAAGGCTGCGCTTAGATCCAGTAGCACCAGGACTGAGAGCTTTTGGGCGTCCCAGTTACATCTAAGATCATTTAAAACCTTTAGGAGAGCCGTCTCTGTGCTGTGGTTCACCCTAAATCCAGACTGGAATATCTCCAGGATCTGTCTATCATTGAGAAAATCAGTAATCTGAGTAAAAACAAATTTTTCTAAGACTTTACTTAAAAATGGTGAGTTGGATACAGGTCTGTAGTTATTAAAATCATTACAATCCAAACTGCTCTTCTTCAGAAGGGGCCTCACCACCGCCGTTTTAAAGGCAGCAGGGAAGACACCCAACTGAAGAGAGCAATTCATCATGTATAAAAGCTCAGCCTCAAAAAATCCATAAAGTGTTTTAAAGAGTGAAGAAGGGATTGGATCTAAAAGACATGTGGTGGGTCTCACTGTGGAGAAAACCTTCTGAAAGTTCTCAGCATTAACCAGGACAAAGCTGTCCAGTGTCTCCTCAGGTACAATCGAGGCCTCAGATGTGTTTACAAACATATCGCGATTAGATAAAATATCAGATCTGATGGCGCTGATTTTTCCCCTGAAGTGGTCTGCAAACTGCTCACAGAGCGAGTCTGTGGGGTTCTTTGGGAGCTTTTAAAATCAGGGTTAAATAAATGATCTATGGTGGAAAAGAGGACCTTGGGACTATTTTTGTTAATACTGATTATTTTGGTGAAGTATGAATTTCTTGACTTCCTTAATGTATTATTGTACATTTTAAGTTGCTTGTAAAATATTTGATGGTTGATATTATTTTTATTTTTCCTCCATCTCCTTTCTGCTGCCCTGCAATCTCTTTTGAGTTTTTTGACTTCTTCGTTTCTCCAGGGTGATACATGTTTTACGTTAATCTTTTTGGTGGTGAGTGGAGCAACGGAGTCAAGGCTTTTCTTCAGTTTGCTGTTGAAATGATTAAAAATCAGATCGCAGGGTGCAGGTAGAATCACAGGGGGGCATTCGTCTAAAACCCTGGTAAGATTTGCAGCCACTTCAGAGGTTAGATAGCGCCTCCTCACAGTTCGCACCGAGGTCTCCCGCTGAATAAAACCGGTGATGTTAAAAAACACACAGTAGTGGTCAGAGACAGCCAAGTCAACAACAGAGGACACGCTGGTGGACAGCCCATGGGTGATGACCAGGTCCAGAGTGTGTCCTCTGTTGTGAGTCGGCTGTGTTACGTGCTGGTAAAATCCAAACAGTGAAGAATGTTTAAGAATTCTTTTGCTGCAGGGTCAGAAGGATTATCAGAATCAGAATCAGAATCAGAATACTTTATTGATCCCTGGGGGGAATTATTTTTTGTTACAGTGCTCCATTTTAAACCAACATTAAGACAAGACAGACAATACACTAACTAAGAATAGTACAATATATACATATATATACATACATACATACATAAGTCACTCATAAATAAATAGTTGGAAAAGAAACATGTGTAGTTGTAGCAGCAAACAGTGTGTTAAGTGGATGCGTTGTACAGGGAGATGGCCATTATCTATGTGCAGGTTAAAATGATCATATTATATTTTGAATGTATGTTTGTTAAAAATTCTGAGAATTCCTTGATAAAAGCAGCGCTGTCTTTAGGTGGTCTGTAAACTGTGACAGATAAAACTGGAGGGCTGCTGAAAACAATAGCGTGGAATTCAAAAGTGGTAAAATAGTCAAATCAAATGTGTTTGGTGGTGAGTGTGTTGTTGGCCAAAGATGCAGTCCCACCACCTCTCTCACCACTTCTAATAGAAAAAGAGAAATTAAAATTTGGTGGGGAGGCCTCAGTGAGAACAACTGGTGCATCCGAACCCAGCCATGTTTCAGTTAAAAATAAACAGTCAAGTTTATTATCTAAGATTAAATCATTAATAATAAAAGACTTGTTCCACAGAGAGCGGACATTTAAAAGTGCCATACTGATCGAGACTGGTGGATTTTTGACAATAGAGTTGAATGGATGTTGATATTTTTGAAGAGGCCGGAGGTTATTAATGTTTTTGGAGTTACTGGATTTATGATAATTCTGTTGCTCTCTGTTTGTGATTATGACGGGTATTGTGTTGACTGTGGGAGAGAAAGGTCCTAGTCCAGAGTTTCGTGTATTACTGTTAAAAGTGGAACAAATATAGGAGCTGGGACCAGGGGAACATCAGTCAGGTTCGGTACGCATATGTATTGAACAATACTATAACTCATATTGAATTTTATTATAACATTGAAAATAAAGAGGAAAGCTTCTCTCTGTTATTGGTGCAGATCAAATAGCTGGGTGGCATCCTTCATTCAGCCCTCCTCTGTACATGCGTCGAATCACAGCTGTAAGCTGCTGCACAGCCAAAAGCACAGCCAGGTAATACAGGATGAGAGCTGCATGTGTGCCTCCCCTGTTTTTGATCCTTTTTCATCCCCACAGCAACTTTTTAATCCTCTTAGGATTCCACTCACTGCTGTAGAGTGACAAGATGTCAATAACTGGTAAAAAAAAAAAAAGCAAAGTGGGCTCTATATCGTATCTGCCACAGTGCGAATGTTTCCATTAAAGAGTCTGTGACATTCAACCAGAAATAGACCAGAAATCCTGATCAGTGTGACCCAACTGATTCCTGTACTTATTTACCTCTAACATTCAGACATGAAGATGAGGGGAGATGTTGGCTTCTCTGGCTTTGTAACATGAAAGTATGAAACTTCTCTCCAGCAGTTAAGAGTAAGAAACCTTTATGTTTCTATTTGTAGTTTATCGATAACATGATTTGAAAAATTTCTCTAAATGGAAATAGAAATGCACTTTAAAATGTTACAGCCGTTTTGTGCCATTATTTTATAAGCCGGTGTAGCCCAGAGAGATCACTGTACAGCTTTGGTTTCTCTCAGCTGTAAAAATAGAAAAAATAAACCCATATAAACTGAGCTCAGAACACCAGAATAGTGCTAAAAATAATGATCGGTTATTGGGAAATGTCATTCAGACAAACTGGAAAAGCCAAAATAAAGAAAAATGATTGCCTGAGATGTTCCTAATGATCTGCACTTGTTGGCAGACAATAAATTGTCCATCTGGTAATACAATTTACAATTATATTAGACCAGGGACTTGTCCATATAAAGCACCTTGAGCCAACTGTCTGTGGGACTGATGGGGGGGCTGTGAAGCTGCCAAACCTCTGTCTCTACTGCCTATTCCCGATCCTCTGGTAATGAGAGTGGTTTGCTTCCCACTCAAGGAAAAGGGGCTCACAGCGGCAGAAATAGGATTATGTGTTTGTGAGCTTCACTACATTTCTTTTCATGGGGCTTCTGAGCACAAGCTCGCCACCTCGTTGATGCAGTCCAACCCACCGGATACTCGGCTATCCAGCGCTTCAGAGGCATCTGCAGGCCCAGCTACACAGAGTTCATGGCGTTCTTCACCCCAGCTGAGGACCAGTCCACCTCTGCACCCATACATGCTCCTTGGGTCGGGGCAGCTGGTATCCAACAAGTCTCTGCAGCCGTGCTGAGCTCCCTACAAAGCCTCAGCCTGGGCCACCAGAGCCAGTGACTGGTCCTGCTCTGTCTGTCGTTCCATTTGAGCCAGTGGTCTCCACTCCACCTGGTCCTTTCCTTGTGTCTGCATCGCCGTCCCCTGCTAAGCCAAGGGTTTCTGTGGCCTCCACATCAGTCTCCAGAGTGCTTCACCAGCGCTGAGGGACCTGAGGAGTCCCATCACTGGCCACGCAGCTGACCTAAAAACCTCTTCTGTCTCTGGGATCACGACCGCCCCCTGAGTAACTTCATCCCTGCTGAGTCTTTGAGCTCCTTTAAGTTTTGAACTCTTGTGTTCCAGATTTTCTTCTGTTCCTCTCTGTCTCTCGGCCTCATGTTAGTTATTCTCTTCCTGCGTCAGGTTTGTGTGTCTTGAGTCACGGTCTCTGTGTTTGTCTGGTTTCCTGTCTTATTTTCGTAGTCATGTGTATTATGTTTAGTTTTGCTCCCCCTGTCTCGTGACTCCTGATGTGTCACTGCTGTCTTCCCAGCTGTTTCTTTACGTCCCTGATCTCCTTCTTGTATATGTACTGTTTGGGGCTTCCTTTGTCTCCTGTCGGAGCATCAAGGCGCTCTCCCTTGTATTTATGCTTTGCCAATTGTCGCCTCCCTGTCTCCAGACGGAAATAAAGGCTCACTCTTAGATGCATGTCTGTGTCTGAGTCCTCTCTCTCTCTCCACAAAACCTGACAAACATGAGATTAGAGCAGTTATCTATAACTACATGATGGCTTATTTCATCTTATCAAAATACTCAGGATTACTATGACTGTTTCTACTACTAATAACAAAAATGCATTGTTGTTATTATGACTATTAATATGACTGTTGCAGGGTTTGTTTTTACATTATCTTGACTGTAATTTACTTAGTGTAGTGCACTGAAAGCATAATGCAGTGGAAGCATTCCTTCCCTCGGTTTTCCTGGGTCATACATTTTCGTCTCTTGGTTGGAACAAATGCTATGCATACTACTCGTGCATCAATAATTAGCAGCTTCAAGAAGCTTTGAGTTGACATTAAATGAGACAGAGGGCACTATAAAGTAAACTGGAAATTCTGAGTCTTCTGTTATTTTACTTTTGGAATTGTCCTTTTGTTGTTTTAATGCTGAACATGTATTATTTCATCTTTTTGTTACATTTACAAAACAAAGACCTGAATCTGAACCAGAACACTGATGCATGGAGCTCCTGTGAAAAGAACCCCTAAAATAAACAAATAACTCTGTTCTCAGTTTGAAAAAGCTGATAGTCACTGGTTGTTAGTCACTGGTTGTTAGTCACTGGTTGTTAGTCACTGGTTGTTAGTCACTGGTTGTTAGTCACTGGTCGGGCTGCAAATTTTCCACCCACACAATGGGCTGACAAAGGCCACAGCTACTGGCTCCTTTACCACTGATTTGAATAGTATTTGACTCGGACGTTCAGCATGTGTGGTTATGGTTGCAGCTGGCCTGTAACTACTGAAAGAGAGAGGAGAACCAAAACCTGAAGTCTCTGGGCTCTCTGTGGATGTCAGAACATAACTGGTAGGTTTACATTTTTAGACAATGCACACAAATTTATTAGCCCAGCATCCAGTGTGAGGTTTGTGCCACAGCTCCATATACTAACAGTAAGTTGAAAATAATGTTTTATGTTTCTGTAGTGGTTAAACCAACAGTACACAAAAGCTCTTTAATTTAAATGATATTGTTAATAGGAAAATAGATTTAAATAAGAAGAATTGAACATTTGTCACAGCTGTGATGTACTGAACAGATTAGCAGCTGAACACACAGGAAAGCAGGCAGATGAATGATTACAATCTAACCTTTGTAACACAGAATTATTAGCATCAGTATAGAATAGAATAGCCCTTTGTTGTATTCTGCATGTACAACAAAACGTCTGGTTTTAACCAGAAGGGCTGATTACACAACAGAACCCCACAGAGGGCAGAGAGGGGATGAGAGCTTTAACGAAACAGAAATGTTTCCTCCAAACTTTCTTCGCTGCTGTACTTGATCGTCATCAGGATGAGCAGCTCAAAGGCATGTGTTAATGGTTTTCCACCGTTTGTTTTCCAGTTGGGAAAGGTGACGTTGACAACGCGGGACAGGACCTGTCACTGGGTGTATTAGTGGGCTGACATTAAGGAGACGAGTTTGGGCTTAGAAGGCAACCGTGGCCAAACCACTGACAGCCCACTCTCATCACCCACACACAAAAACCCTGAGACCAGGGCATACGTATCTATCTATCTATCTATCTATCTATCTATCTATCTGTCCGTCCGTCCGTCCGTCCATCCGTCCGTCCATCTATCTAAGCAGTTTATTTTTCCAACACTGAATAACTTTCAATAACATTTAAATATTAAACAGTTGTCATAAATAACCAGTGCATTCACTAACATATAAGATTAGAAATTTCACCTTTAGCACTGTAGCTACATTAGCTGTCTGTTACATTATCATTAGGGCAGCAACCAGCAGTTATGGCTGATAATAAAATGATAACCTAGGCAGGCTTTGTTAACAGGATAAGGTTATTTGTGTGTCAGATTAAAGCTGAGAAGCGTTTACCAGCAACCAGACAGAAAAAGGAACAAAGTAACTGCCACCAGTGAAACATGGCGCCAGGCCCCCAGAAGCACAGCACAGACATCCCCAAAAATATCCTCGTCTTTTACGTTTCCTTGACTTTTTTGGCACTAACCAAAAGAATCTTAAGGTAATATAATCTTACAATTACATAACTGTATTGTTTCTGTTTTTTGCACTGTGAGAGAAGTGGTGTTAGTGTTTGTATTGTTCTAATCAATTTTCATGAACTGAAAATGGTATTTTCATGGTGAAGTCTGAAAGTCTTTTGCTGTGCTAACCATATTTGGTGCATATGCACACACTTGAAAATAAATAATAATGCATTTTGGGGAAGGCTTGTGTCTTTCTCCTTACAGCAGTGACAATATTGTAAACCTATGGTTGCAAAACCTCATCATAGTGTCTGAAAAATGTGCTAAATGTCAGTGACTTTTATAAAAATGTTGCCACTGTGTGCCTATTTGATCAAATTGCTGCATATCGAGCAGATTAGAAATAGGTCACTGTTTGATACCAGTATCTGATTTCCCATTGTTTTCCAGTAGAGCTCTAGTCCTCTTCAGCTACAGCATCACTGACTGAGAGCCACAGACATCTGCAGCATCAGTGGACTGACTAACTGTGTCCTCAGCCGCTCATTTCCTCTGTCTGAGCAGAAGGCTCAGTTTTAAATTAGTGGTGTTATTTTACTGTTTCTGTATTCATGAACTGCTCCAATCAGAACAGTTCTGCTTGGTGGCTGTTACTTTAAAGTCTTTCCACTCGCAAGTCACCAGTTTTATCACAACTGAACTATGAAGCGATATTCACCCATCACATGTAATATTTCAGTTTGCTGAAGACATTCTCACATACAAACACAAAGGGTTTGTCTTAGCATGCTAACCACTCACAACACTGAAGAACAGAAAGGCCAGATTTGGCTTAGCAAGAAAACCTGTGTATAAATGTGTAGCATGAGATGCTTTGGACAGATGGGACCAACGAGAAGGAGAACTGTGGGAAGAGCAGGACTGACCTCAAGTTAACAGATCACTGCCAACATGGTGGAAGCAGTGCTGTGGATGGCTATGGTGGCCAGTGAAACTCAGTTTGTTGATCATGTTGGAGCAGAATGGAGTATGACGTATATATGTTGTTCTCACATTCAGACAAAGGCTGCAGAGCTCAAAGGGAGTTAGGAAACTGTAAGTTATCAGTGATGTTTGTTTTCTTATTTCATGATAAGTTGAATAGATTTCCAGCCAACACTTAATCAAAGACTATCATTGTGTCGCTTTAAATAGTGCTGAAAGCTGAATATTATTAACAATGTAGGCAGTAGTTATTTTATTAATAAAAGGTAACTGAGCTGACCTGTGATCTGGTCGGATGTGTTAGCATGAGCGGGGTTTATGGACATGTCAGAGCAGCCGTGGGTACACGTGTGCACTTAGTGTGTAACAGTATGATGTCACCGCCGTGTTTGGAGTTCTCAGGAGATCGTCTGCTGCTTTTACACTGAATCATTTCTGCACTTCACTTTCTGCCTCTTGTGGGAAACGATCCTCTGGGATTGTGTCCTAATGTAGAGCACAATCCAATCTCCTCTCAGCTTTTTCCAGTGGATTAATTTCCTTCATTTACTCTGTTCCTTTTCAGCAGTCGCTCTGCTCCTGTTGACTTGTGCACTGCTACATTTACCCTGGGTTGTTTTGAATCCTGAATGACAATTAGTCCTTGGTCAATCTGCAGTACACCTCAGCCAGTGCTTTGGATTTGAGTTCATTCCTTGTGTAATTTAAAGTAGGGTTTAAAATGCTAAAGCTATCCTGAGGATTGAGGCTTTAAGACTCGTCAAATGACCTTGGATAATATAGAGCTTAAATCTATCTGTACAGTTACTGCTCAACGAGCCACCAGAAGGACTCTGATTTGCAGTAAAAAAAGAAAACAGGTTTTTGTTCTTTGATTTTGATTATTTCAAATTAAATCTGTCTTTCTCCCACAGTGTGAAAATCCAGTATTATAATTTTCACCTACTCTTAGAAGAAATAGAAACTGTGTGCATGAGGGTTGGCCAATCATCACACCAAAGGTTGCTTTCTGGGCACAAACATACTGACAGCTGTGCAGGATCCTTGTTCTGTGACCCATGAACGCTCTTCAGGCAGAGACCACAGCCACGACGTGGAGTACTCTTTATTTTTGGTCTACTTTTAAAGTAGACGTGACTCTTGAAAATGTGTTTTTTCATGGTAATTATCTTTCACTGATTTTTATGCCAGTCATAAATATAAGTTTGGTGACTAAACAAAAATGTTTGTGTCAGATGTTTTTGTAAACCCGACCAAGTGAGTGAACGCACACTTTGTGTGGAAAAGGAATATTAAGGATAATATTAATAAAGAAACTGGACATGGTAAATGGTAAATGGCCTGTATTTATGTAGCGCTTTTCTAGTCCCTAAGGACCCCAAAGCGCTTTACATATCCAGTCATCCACCCATTCACACACACTGGTGATGGCAGCTACATTGTAGCCACAGCCACCCTGGGGCGCACTGACAGAGGCGAGGCCGCCGGACGCTGGCGCCACCGGGCCCTCTGACCACCACCAGTGTTGCAGTTTGGTGAAATCATGGAAAATGAGCGTTCAGCAAACACTTGGGGAAGTTTTGACATTTGTGTGCTGCCTTCATCTTACTGCCATCAACACAAACAGAGCGTTTATAGATGTTGCAACCGTAAGAAAATCTGCAGATCAAAACTTATTAGAATATTTGTTTTTACATTTGCACCAGAAAGCTGCGGATTTCTGTCAGAATACTAACACAGGTACTAATAATTAGTATGCAACTTCTGTGCTTATAGGTGACATTACAAAAATGACGCGTAATCTGGAAAACATTGATTTTATTTTAGTTAACCTTTGGTAGAACCTCAAAATCCCATCCTTTCGTGAACCTCGGGACCAAAAAATGGTCCCGCTCCAAAAGTGCTCTAAAAATGTTATATATCAATATTTTTTTCTACTTTAAATTAGTCAATCTTTTAAAACTACTTCTGCTTAAAATATCCATGTCAAGTTTTAATTATATTTTCATTGTTTTAACCCTTTAAATCCCAGTTTTATTACATGAGCGCCCTGTTTTTTTAGCCCCAAAAAACAAAAAAACTAAATATTTTCCAAAAAAAACATTTGAGGTAATATTCAATTGTTATTATAATTAGGCCTTTAGATGGACTAAAGATTGGCACCAACAGTCATTTCGATCGCCTTTTATTTTTTTTCCAGGAGCGCATTTCATAAAATGCACACTATCGACCACGCCCAAAAAGTGCTATAAAAAATTTATATATTAATATTTTATTCCACTTTAAATTAGCCAATCTTTTAGACCTACTTCTCCTTGAAATATTCATGTCAAGTTTTAATTACATTTCGCGGATTTTAACCCTTTATATCCCGGTTTCGTCACATGAGCGCACTGCTTTTTTTGCCCCAAAAACATAAAACATAAAACATAAAATATTTTCCAAAAAAAACATTTGAAGTAATATTTTATTGTTATTATAATTAGGCCTTTAGATGGACAAAAGATTGGCACGAACATTAATTTCGATCCGGTTTTAATTTTTTTTCCAGAAGCCAAAAATGTCCCCAGGCGGCGCTGCTGCTCCTGCTCCCCCGGGGAGGAGTGCCTCTGCCGCGGGTGTGTTTCGCGCAGCGCCGGAGCATATGGTTCGGTTCCCGTGTCTGCAGCACACACTTCCGCTACCACGTGAAAACAAATACGTCATTTCCTGTTGATTAAAAAAAATTAATGCACCCTCAAACGAACCTAAGGTCAGAAAATGGTCCGGAACGAGCAGCGGGCCAAGCTGCTGCTGTACGCGGGAAATTAGTCTGCCTTTTCCGGGTATCTGTCTCGAGCAGGCCGCTGGAGAACATGTGTATGTTCCAGCAGGCGTCACATGTGGAGCAAGGGCGCCACCCGGTGGACAAATAAAAAAATTACAACTCTAAGGCCTGTAGTCCAAAACGAAACCTAAGCTGGAAACCTGACGATCCCTTTGACCGTAATTTTTCTGGCGTGAAAAATAGCGTTTATAATGGGTTTCAATGGGGCACAAATCGGCCACGAGGTTCGGTAGTGGATGTATGCCTTTTATTCAGCCATTTAAGCTCATTTAAAAAACTCAGACTGAAATTTTAAAATAAAATGGGAAAAAAATACGTTTGAAAATTTGGCTATACTCCATTAAACACAGTGGAAATGGCGTGGAATTAAAAAACGGAAAGGCCACGAAATGGTCCCAGGTCCTATTGCATTACATTACATTTTAATGACATTACATCAGAAAGTAATTTATTACAGTGCTCTTTATAGTACTCATGCAATACTCTGTAACATAGAATGAAATGCATTTTCACATGATCATTAGTTAACAACATAAACCTCACAGCGTGCTAACACTGACTCAGGTTTGCTTCCTGCTGCTGTCAGACTGTCAGCTGACCAAACATCCACACATGTGCAACAACACTATGTGCAATTCTCTTTTTCTGACAACGTTGCATTTTATTCTGTTGTGTACAGCATCTTATTTGTATTCTTATCCTATTGCAGTGTTTTTCTTGATTTTTGCTACTGTAACTTTGCACTGTCCACTTTCTGCTGTGACTAATAAAGCTAATCTCATCTAATCATCCGTTTTGATGTCTGAAATTATTTCTTCCTCTGGTTTGTGGAGCGTTGGCTCCTTCGTGGGTACAATGTAAACTCAGAGGAACTCTTTGGGATAAAAATGGGATCAACAACAACAACAACAATCTTTATTTATAGAGCACATTTAAAAGCCTTGGGCATACCAAAGTGCTTTACATAAAACAATAAAAGGTTCAAACATTGATAACGGCTCTGAGGTTTCTCGCATCCAGGCCAATTCCAGGTCAAGGGCTATTTCCATATAATTCATGTAAATAGAAAAAAACATTGTTAACAGCTGTTGTTCTGTTAAATGAAGAAAGACAGACCATCTGAAATCAAAATTGTTTAATATGTGTGCTGGTGTAGTTCACCAGTCCAGAATGAGCTGGCGACGCATATATCCAGATTTAAGCTAAAATTGGAACAATCGAATGTTCTTTAATTTAAATGTAAAATGTTTTAATTTAAGAAAAATCCTGTGCATTTATGTTTACTGTTAAAAAGGTATCCTGACATAAAGTTAATGAATGGATCTTGATTGATCAAATATTAATCCTGCATAAAATCACATCATAGATATAAACATTGAAAGCATTGCAGTTAAAATATTAGCTTTACTTTGTCTAAAAATGCAATAATAACATAATAAAACCTGCTGCTGCTCCATTACTGCGTCAGCCCAACACCTCCTCAGCACTGCAGGCCGGTATTTCAGTCGACAGAGGTGATGACGTTGGGTTTTTGTACATTTCCAGCCGTGCTTAAAGTAATTTGCAACTATTCAAAAGCTGCTACTCTCCATACAAGTGCACAACTTTCATGCAGCATTAGCACAGTTGGTCTGTTTTTGTTAGCATGTTGTTTCAGAGCAATCTGACTGTCGCGCTCTAACACAGCTGACATTAGTGTCAGCGAACCTTGGTTTGTAACACCGCTGTAGCAGGTTGTACTTCTGTGCTGATGGAGGCCAAAACGCTGTTCAGCAAACTGAATCACTGGCGGGGGATGTGAAACACATGCGTGCCCTACCTCAGCTAAAGTTTGTGATAATTACTGAAATCTGCTTCTAAACTCTCGACATGCCAAACGCTACTTTGCATTTTTTGGCAAGTTAGTTCAAGTATAAATTTTACTACTTTTTTTATAGCGTGCAACATTTGATTATGTTCATGAAGGTTTCACAGGGATACGTATTTTTACATAAACACATCTTGTAGTATTTTCTGTGTCCACACTGTTACAGCTATCTTTATGCATTTAGTTTGTCTTAGACCCACACTGGTCCTAAACCTTCTTCTGTATATTAGATATGGATCATAGGTTTCTGTTTTACCTTACTGCTTGATTATTCTGGAGGGGAACTACACAGTGCTGCACTTGTTTTTCTTCCTTTTTCATTTGCTATGAAACATTTTTTAATTCCTTTTACATGTCAGATCTTTGAGGGTGAAACTGGATTGAACTGCTAGAAAAACAGATTTGGAAGATGTATATCGACCCTCTGCTGCCAAATGTTTGATACTGACAGCCCTCATAGAGATGGTTTACAAATTTTTATATTAAAACATCCATGGTAGAGAACTAGTCACTGTCTTTAGGTTTCAGCTTTTCCACATCAAAACTGTACAGTTTCTAACTGAATACAATAGATGAGTAAAACAAAACAGACACTGCTGTTGTTCTGTGGTTTTAATTCATGATGACTAAGTTTCTAGTTGGTCAAATGTAGCAATTTAAATGTCTTTGACTTAAGTATGTGAAGAGTTCAGAGGAGAAATCTTAAGTTTAAGACATGTAAGATAACACTATGACTAAATGTCTAAACCTAAGTTGATGCAACACCTCAGCTGTGGCTCCTTGGGGTGCATTGTCTTTGGGACTGGCACCAAGCAGGAGGTCTTCCACAGAATGGGGACCCTCTCCAGACTGAGACTGAGGTTAAAGATGTGATAACCTCACAGAGTTGATCTGCACAGTCCCTCAAAAGTCTGGAGCGGATTCCATCCAGACCCATGGCCTTCCTGGTTTTCATCTTCAGCTGACTTCACACCTTGTCAGTTGTGATGAAGAGGCTGCAGTGTGGGCTGGGGGTGGGTGGCTCCTGATGACCGGCATGGGGGGAGGAGGCAGTAGAGTCGTTGAAGGAAAAAGGGGACAGATGAGGTGCATCTGATGTCCCCGGTGCTGGGGGATTGCAGAGGTGTGAAGGAGGTGTGATGAGCTGTGGAAGATGGGCAGGGCTCTGGGGTGAAACCTCGAAAGAACTTCTTGATGCATTCTCAGTCATCCAGGTAAGTAAATCTCCAAAGGTTGATTCTGTTCATCTGGACGTTTTCAGTGGGAGAAACGTTTCATCCAGGTGACTTCTTCAGTCTCAGCTATTAGCCCAAACCTGGTCCCCAGACTCGGGGCCCCCTCTGCTCGCTGTACTCAGTATGTTGATGCTATTCAGTTTGTATCTACAATGTTGTAAGTAGTAAAAATAAAGACAAACCATTAAGTGAGGTCTGTCCAAACCTTGAATGGTACTGTATATAATTTATTTTAAAATCATTGATTTATTGAAAACCTTCACAGTTACAAACTATATCTGTTAGTTACTTAAAATGACCAAAATTATACTTTTTTGCTATAATTTTGTGTCATTAAATTGTATCTATGCATTTATTGTATTACATTAGAACAGTTTTATGTATTAGATGTGCATTTCAGTTTTAAGAAATCATTTAACATTTCTGACAGTATTTCATAGACGTGGAAAAAATGAGTAAAAAAATCACCAATAATTTAATTAGAAATTAACATTCATATTTATACACAGAAGTTTTTCATGTTATTCATTAGTTGACTGTTGTGTATAATTGTTAATGTTTTTAAACAAGCTACATGTTATTATTACAAAGAAGAGCAAATGCTGCACCTGTCGTGATATATTATTGATATATATTCATATATTACTATCATTATTTAGCCTTAAAAGCACTTTAGAGTGCATATTACATTTTAATGATACAGGGCTTCAAGCATTTTAGAAGACTTTAGAGAAGAAGGCTTTAACTGGGGTTCAAATCAGGAACTTCCTTCCTGTGAGGCAACACTGCAAAGCTATGCCACTATTCAGCCCATCTTACTTTATGACTTTAGGCTTTTTAATCTGTGATTCACTGAAATCGACTATTCTGAGTTGAAACGTTTAAAGAAAAGGAAGATAAAGCTAGAGAGGAAATAAGAGTGACAAGGAAAAACAGAAGAGGAGCTTCAAAGAGAAAAGGATCGACAAAATGAAAGGTGCACAACACTGGTCACTATATTCTTCATTTCCGGTTAATACTTGTACAGCTGCTGTTATTGTGTATATATTTATTTATATTTAGATTTCTTCATACATTCTTATATAGTTCTATATTGTGTATTTTGTTGTACAGTTATTTTATTTTCAACTTTAATTTATATATTTATCTTTATCTTATTCTTCCCAGTTAAATTTACCCTTCATTCTAATTTGTGTTGTACAGTTATTTCATTTTTAACCTTAATTTATATTTTATTCCTTCCTAGTTAAATTTACCCTTTTTAATTTTTCATATTTATTTCCTATCTTATTCATAGCCTTTTCCTTTTTTTTTCTTTAGGTCACGAGCAGTTGTCCAAGCATTTCACTACATATCGTACTGTGTATGACTGTGTACGTGACAAATAAAATTTGAATTTGAATTTGAATTTGAAATAAGACAAAAATCCCTTTGCCTGCCTGTTGCCCTTTTTTTGTTTTTCTCTTTCATCGCCAACAAACTGAGCCGTGCAGGAGGTAGAGGCAGACTGATGGCTTTTTTATCTCAACTTTACACACCTATATAAAGCAGACTGATAAAAGACACACACGTATATAAACACAAACACTTTCACACAGAGACACACACACACCATTAATTCCTTTTAGCTACGATTAACCCGTGTGCTGAGTGTGGCAAAGAAAGAAAAAGCTGCAGGGACTGGACTGGCTCCCAGCACCAAACACACATGCAAAAACAATCACCAAATCAGCAGCACGGGTGTCCAGAAATTGCCTCTTTTTTCTTATCTGTTGTCCGAGGAAGGTGACCTGTTGCTGGGACTAAGGATGGCCACTTTCTGCCATCATAGCTGCAGTTTCTAGTGAGAATAAAATCTAATAGAAGTCTCAAAGTAAAATAAAAAGTAAAATAGAACAAAGATAGTAGATTTTTGGGTTAAGAAATACCCAATAATCTACTATTTACTCTTGTAAAACAACAGCAGTACTTCTAGCACTACAAGAAGGTCCTGGATCAAATCACAACTGACAGTTGATGTGACCTGGTGCTGTTTAAATAAAACTGACTTGTGTGTTGTCCTGTGCCTGCCTCAGTTTCCTCTGGATGCTCCAGCTTCCCCACAGTTGAATAACATGTATGCTAAGTTGTTTGGTGATTTATAAAAGATACCGTATTTTCACGACCATAAGGCGCACTTAAAAGTCTTAGATTTTCTTCAAAAAGTGCGGCGCGCCCTATAGCGCAGTGCGCCCTATGTGTTGTAAGGAGGACGTAGTAGAGAACACCATGAGAACGCTAAAGGGTGAAGTGTGGGCGTTGATCGTATATACCGGGACAATCGCACATACCTGTATAAAAGAACAGGTATGTGCATTATGCAGGACATCGTTGTTTTAACAACCCTGAAAATGGCAAAGAGACACGCTTACGAAGCACAGTTTAAACTGAAGGCCATCAGCTACGCGGAGGAACATGGAAATCGAGCAGCGGCGAGAGAATTTAAGATTAACGAATCGATGGTTCGCAAATGGAGGAAGCTGGAAAACAAGCTCCGGCAGGTCAAGAAAACGCAGCTGAGTTTCCGCGGACATAAGGCGAGGTGGCTCGAGTTGGAGGAAAGACTCGAGCGGTGGATCATCGAGCAAAGAACGAGCGGGAGAAGCGTTTCGACTTCACCATTCAACTAAAAGCAGTTTCACTTTCACTTTTTATGAAACGGTGCCATTTTTCCATCCGGACCAGGACTACGGTAGCGCAGCAACTTCCAGCGGATTATAAGGAAAAGCTGGCCATCTTCCGCTCCTACTGCAGCAAACACATCGCCGACAAACACATCCAGCCCAGCCACATCACAAACATGGACGAGGTCCCGCTCACTTTTGACATCCCGGTGAGTCACACTGTGGAGAAGAAGGGGACCAGCACGGTAGCGATACGCACAACGGGGTATGAAAAGTCTTCTTTTACTGTTGTGCTTGGCTGCCATGCTAATGGACAGAAACTGCCGCCTATGGTGATTTTTAAGCGAAAGACTTTGCCTAAAGAGAAGTTTCCAGCAGGAATCATCATTAAGGCAAATGAAAAGGGCTGGATGGATGAGGAAATGATGAAAGAGTGGCTGAGGGAGGTGTATGTAAGGAGACCAGGTGGTTTTTTCCACGCAGTTTCACTAAGAGTGGAAGGCAGCGCCGGGCGAGTTACGCCACAATTTGCCAATGGATTGTAGATGCTTGGGCTAACATGTCTGCTGGCACTGTTGTTCGAGCTTTCGCAAAAGCCGGCATCGTTTCCGAGGAGCCGCACGGCACGGAAAGTGACTCTGACAGTGAAGAAAGTGAACCTGGCATGTTTGATGGAGATTTAGCGCAGCTGTTCAATTCAGCCACAGAGGATGAGGACTTCGATGGGTTTGATTGATGATAAAAATGTGAGTACCAAACTTTGTTTTGCTCCTGCTTTATTTTTAAATACGCACACTTGTATGCTTGTGTGTTGTTGATGATGACGATTACCGGCAATAGAAATGTGAGTAAGGTACCGAATTCAGGTTTGCTCCCGCTTTATTTTTAAATACGCATACGGTACTTGTATGCGCCCTATGATCCAGTGCGCCTTATGTGTGTGTTAAATACAGTAATGGCACACATAACTGAGACTGCGCCTTTTAGCACAGTGCGCCTTATGGTCGTGAAAATACGGTACTTGCTAATGTTGAAACTTTCTATGAACGGGGGCTACGGGATGATTTTAAGGCAATGACCTCAGATCATTTTGGTTCAGTGTGTTTTAGGCTCAGATGGAAGCTTCTAGCTCAGTAAAGATTGTGGAGTCCTGTGCAAAGTGTGGGAAACACAGCCTTGATCTGAACTGCAGTTTGTGATGACTTTGTGTCTAACACTGCAAAGGTCTGAATGCTCCTTCTGGTGCAATTCACATTCATAGCGTTAATCAAAGACCTGTCTTCAGCTCTTTAAGCTGAATGTTCTGTGGTGATACCGAGGTGACCTTAAGCAAATGTCTTGTGTTCAAGCCCGGAAAACCACCAGCCACTTTCATTTGCATGTGTTTTTTATTTTCATTGCATGCAATTGCGTCATTGTGCTTTCCAAAGCATAAGGAGCTTATAAAACAAAGCCAAATGTGTTTAAACAGTATTACTACAGACATGTTCATGTTCAGTGGGAGACTGCGGCACCCACGGTGTGGGACGGAGAGATTTCGCAGGTCTTTCCTCCCCACTGCTGTCAGACTCCACAACAAAGACTTTAACTGATCAAGCACACACATCCATACATGTGCAATAACACTAAGTGCAATAATCCTTTCTGGCATCGTTGTATTTTTACTCAGTTGTATATAGCATTCGTATTCTATTTTTATCTTATTGTATATTTTTATTCTATTTTATTCTACTGTATATAGTATATTATTTTATTCTATTCTGTACAGCTGTGTACTGTATTTATTCTTATTGTATTCTAATTTTTGCCTCATAACTTTTGCACTGTCCACTTCCTGCTGTGACAAAACAAATTTCCCACGTGTGGGACTAATAAAGGTTATCTTATCTTATCTTATCTTATGTTTTAGCACTTTAAAAGCCCTGAACACCCCTCACTGTCCCAGCAGGGGCCAGATACAGGCATGGCATTAGTATACCTACATGGAACAAATGACAACGAACATTTGCAAAATAATTAAATGTCACAAGAAAAAGTGTCATTCATGTAGTATTAATAATTTAGTATTAATACATTTATATTAACTTATCCATCCACCTCTTACCCAGGTTCAGGTTACAGAGGCAGCAGTCTAAGCAGAGAAGCCCAGAGTACCATCACCCCGTCACCTCTCTTAGCTCATCTGGGAGAACACCGAGTTGTTCCCAAGCTAGCTGACTCCTGGGTCTGCCCCTGAGCCGAGGTGCAACTTAATAAAATACATAAAGCACTTTAACTGGAACTCATTTTTAGTTTTATCCTCAACCTCATTGTTGAAGCCGCTGCCCAGAGCTCACGAGGACTGATGGCTGGAACATGGCTTGACCAATAAATCAGCAGCTTTGTTTTTATGCTCAACTCAACACATCAGATGAGTAGAGTCTCCCCATCACTGTGTATGCAGCCCCAATCCATCTGATTATCTCATGCCCCACTTTCCCCTCACTCACGAATAAGACTCTGAAAAACGTAAACTCGTCCCAGACTGAAAATGGTCATTCCACCCTTTTCCTGCTGCACCGTGGCACTGGGAGGTTCTTATTCACCACCCACTGAAGCCAGCACAACCATGTCAGCCGCAGAAAGCAAAGATACCAGAGGGCACCAGAGTTAAGACCTTCCACTTAGGCTATGCCTTGACAGTCTGTACATAAAAACTACGAATAACATCAGTGACAAAGGGCCGGACAGTAGCCCTGCTGGAGTCCAAAACCCACCTGAAATGAGTAAAACTTACTGCCAGCTATATCGACCAAGCTCTTGCTGTGGGTGTGTGGGGACCAAATGGCCTGTAACAATGGGCCTGATATTAAATACTCCCAAACCAGGATACCCTGAGAGATGTGCTCAGTGCCTTCTTCACAAAACACACATAGATTACTTGGGCGAACACTCAAATATACTTAAGAGCATAAAGAGCTGGTGGTCAGCTGGTGTTCCACAACCAGTGTGAAAACTGCACTATTTTCATCAATGCTGCGAGGGTTGATTAATGGACAGAATACCTCTCCAATAATGCAGCCTAGATCATCCCGGGGAGCAATGGAGGTGCAAAACACAGTCCACTCACACTCAGTGTCCCCAGCCACCCTTGAAACAAAATCAAAGCTTTGCCAGTGGTGGAAATTTAAGATCTGGAGGACTGGGGCCTCTGCCAGATGCTCCCATGGCACCCTCAACTCCAGCTGGAATGTGTTTTGGTACATCAGGTGTGTTCAGCATCATTCCTCACCACCTGACCATCAGGTGGTGATCAGTTCTGCTCCTGTCTTAACCCAACATCCAAGAAATACAGCTCAGAGCTGATGATACGACAATGACATTCCTCGACCTGCGACCGATGCTGTCCTGATGTCTAATGCCCCTGTCAGTGCCTTGTGGCCTTGCCCCTTCATGTGAGTGAAGTTGCCCCCCCACCTTCTTTAAATCCAACAAAAGTGGTGTCACATGTTTGTGCTGCAAACACTTTTGTTTGTGCCGCTATCACTTTAAAAATATTAATAAAATAATATCTTGATGCGTGCTCAATCATCCAGGTAAGTAAATCCTAAAAAGTTGATTTGTTCATCTGGACGTTTTCAGTGGGAGAAACGTTTCATCATCATCAGGTGACTTCTTCAGTCTCAGCTGACTGCAGCTTTCCCCATCTTATAAACAGGACATGTACAGTGATAATGTACAACTCCTGCCTGGGTCTACAACCCAGTGTTTTGTGTGCTTTAGTTTTATTCTTTGATTATTTTTACTTTCTCAGTGTTTCCTGCTTTATTTTGAAAGAGTCTTGTGTGTCTTTTCATTGTGTAAGTTTTTCTTTCCCTGTGGTGTCTTTATGTTTAATTGTGTCATTGTTTTTTGGACAATGTTTTCACCACCCAGAGAGGAGATTACAAAGGCCTCTCCCTCCCCCACCTCGGTGCCTCTGATCACATCACTGTTATGCTAATGCCAGCATACAGGCTCCTGGTCAAAGTCACCAAACCAGTTTGTAAGCAGGTACGTGTGGCCGGAAGGGTACACGTACCACCACAGACTGGGAGATCTTTTGCCACACGCGACAACACCACAGACTTTCAGGAATATACAGAAACTGTCACTGCCTAAAACCCAAAATGCATCAATGATGTCACAGAGACCAGGACTATCACTGTCCGGGCCAATCAGAAACCATGGCTCACGGTTAGTCATGCATCAAATCAAATTATCTCTTCCCTCCAACCTGGATCCCTTCAAGTTCACATACCCGTCAGCACTCAACCAATGATGCAGTTTCAACTGCCCCTCACTCAGCCCTCACACATCTGGGCACTGGAGGCTCATATGTCAGAGTGCTGTTCATAGACTTCAGTTCAGCCTTCAGCATCATCATTCCCCAGCAACTCATTCACAAACTGGATCTGCTGGGATCAGCACCTCGCTGTGTAACTGGCTGCTGGATTTCCTGACAGGAAGACAGCAGACAGTACGGGTCGGCAGCAACACCTCCAGCCCAAGAACACTGAATACGGGGGCTCCCCAAGGATGTGTGCTGAGCCCCCTTCTCTTCACTCTGCTGACCCACGACTGCACACCATCACACAGCTCCAACCTTTTCATCAAGTTTGCAGGTGAAACAACTGTGGTAGGTCACATCAGCAACAATGTTGAGGCCTACTACAGGGGTGAAGTTAGCCATCTGGCAGAGTGGTAGTGCAACGGGTAGTGACCTCCCAGCCCATTGTTCATGCAGCGGTGCTTGTTCCAGTCACTGTACATGTCCTGTTTATAAGATGGGGAAAGCTGCAGTCAGCTGAGACTGAAGACGTCACCTGGATGATGATGAAACGTTTCTCCCACTGAAAACGTCCAGATGAACAGAATCAACCTTTTGGGATTTGCTTACCTGGATAATTGAGCATCAAGACAGTCTTTTATTAATATTTTTAAAGTGATAGCGGTACAAACGGAAATTTTTGCAGCACAAACGTAGCACAAACATGTGACACTATTGTTGAATTTGAAGAAGGTGGGGGGGCCAGCTTCACTCACATTGCCCTCCTGCTCCTCCTGTGGGGTGGTAAGCCAAGAGGAGGGCGGAGCCATGTAGCTTCTTTAGAGCCAGGAGTCGGCATGACTCTAACAAATAAAACATCCCTGATAGAAAATAAAATGAACTTACCTGACTCCAAAGACAACAAAATATACAACCTACAACAATATCCTACCTAACCAGCATATAAACAGGAGAAAACAAGGGATCGCAAAACAAAGCCAGCTCTCCCCTACAGGCAGTCTGAACACAGACACATAACAGTTCCAAAGGCATGTAAGCCTGCACAAGTATGGCAGTCGAAGTGGCCGGAGGGCCCAGAAACACAGCTCCACGGGCATTATATAGGGTTCTGCCAATTGGCAGTTAGGGTTAGGGTTGATTCAGGTACCAGCACCCAATCAGAACAGAAAAGGTGGAGCCTAGACAGAAGACAAGGTATTATTTCACCAGAGAAAACCAGCATCCTCCTGGGGGATGTAACACATCCAAAAGGCTTCTTTATTTCTAAAGAAAGAAAAATGGTATGGAAAGTCTCAGGTATTTCACGTCTAATAGATGTTGTCCCCTTTGGAAGTAGTTCTGACGGTTCCCAAAAGCTTGATTCTGTTCATCTGGACGTAGCGTTGCTGACGGTTGTCAGGATTTTCAGATTCACTCTTTGCCTGGCCCTCACCTCGATTCACATTAGTGCTATCAATGCACTTGGTTTCAAATATATACTTTTCAAAGCAGTGCCTGCTCACATTTGGAATCTTGCATTTGTTCTAAGGCAGGAGAGGAAAGACGCACACAGACAGAGATCCTCCGATGTATTTGTGAGATTACTAAGATGTTGGCTTCTTTTACAAATTAACACCAAGAGTTGGTCAGCTCCTGTGTTAAAATGGCCACATCTACAACATGTTGTATACCCTGCTACAAAACCATATTTGGTCTCTTTTTTCTTTATTATTTTATCCCACTGTGGATGTGGTTTGTGGCTCAGCTGCAGAGTGGAGCAGTGGGTTCAGGGTGTGGTGTCAGGGAGGTTGTCTAGAACAGCCGATGCATCGCAGCTCAGATTTCACAGAGAACACCAGCGTCCAGGTAAATGTGAGTGTTGCAGGTGAGTAGATGATCTGAGAAATTACTAGAACACAAAGATACCCCAAGATAAGTAAGACAAGCACAATGGTTCACTAGAAACACTCACGGCCAAATGCTAACATAGGTTAGCAGATGATCTGGCGAAGATTGTTGTGTGCACTGGTCTGAAGTACAGCTCTTCAGAATAAAGAGCCCAGGGAAACAACAACAAAGGAGAAACCAGATCACTGTGCATGGCAGGAACAATTTATCTTACAAAATCAGCTACCAGCTGTAATAGGAATAAACTGGTAAAGTTAATGCTGTAAATGGCCATGAGCTTTGTGAACTGTAAACAATAATATAGAAAGGGTTTTTTCAGTCTACACATTCACTGTGTTGTCTCTATCTCCACTGTAACAGACGTGACTCTACATGATCCCTGTCCAGAGTGCACGTGAGGTGCTCACAATCTCATTTCGCAGTCTTTGTGAGAGAACATGCATTGTTTATATGTCCATCCTCAGGCGTGTGTCCTGTTTTTCTGCATTGCTTGTTTGTTGTTTAGATTTTTCTTGTTGTTCAGAAATGTTTCAGAATGATCTGTAATGTTTACCGTCTGAAATCAGGGATTATTCCCTCGTGCTTTTTGAGACTTTGCATTTTTGGTGAAACTCGTTACCTGCCTTATCTTCTGATTATAGTGTTTGCAAAGCTGATCTCTGAGCTGCTGGCTGTATCCCCCCATGTCTGAGGCTTCTGTCTTTGTTTTCACATGTTCCCCAATTCCCCACCCACTTCCTTCCCCTCCCCCAAATCTCCTCCATTCCTTAAGTCATGTGAATCCCTGCTCTATCCGTCCGTTTTCTCTGCTGAGGGAGAGTAAGGGTAACATTTAGACTGATTCAGACTGTATATCTGAGAAAAGGCCAGGCTGGCATTTTGCACAGCTGTTACATTTTATTACAATGCTTCTCAGCATGTGTGGCTGTGTGACACAGGTCTGGAGAGAAAAGCATGCAAAATGACATAGAGGAAGAACAGATGAAGACACATGGAGTGAAATATTCCCTCCCTTCCTCTTTATTTCTGTATCTTGCTTCTCTACTAACCTCTTTCCTTCTTTCCTTCCCTCATCCTTTTAGCTACTGTACCTTTTTCCATTGTCCTGTTATCTTGAGCAATATTGATTTGCACCGAGAAAGTCAGACTTCATGTCTGCAGAACGTTCACTCCTTTAATGTGTGTTATCTCTGTCTCAAATTCGAACTGAAAATTCAATATTGGCAGTATTCTTACAGAATAAAATATATAATAAAGTAAAGAAAAAACACGTAAAATAGCCAGATTGATACGTATATCAATCAAATGCATTTAACTAAGTAATGCTATAGAGACTCCCTTGCAGAGAAAGGCACAGATGCACTCAGTGGGGGTGGAATTTGTATCAGTTCAGTCCTGACTCTACGTAGGTCACCTTGACAAAAAGAAGTCAAAACCAGAAGCCTTTGTCGAGTGTTTGGTTACAATGTCTTTCCACAAACTCTCTAGTTTTAAACTGCTCCAACATCTCCCTCTGTGTATCTGCAGATTATAGTGAAATATCATTAAAATGGTGGAAAAAACTGACATGATCGTACACTTGTGTGTTAAACTGGGCTGTGGCGACCGCGGCGCAACGCACCAGGTTACAAAAATCGAGACGCACACGATCGGTCGATGTCAAATGTGGCGCATGACACAGGCGGCACTGGAGGCCTAATGGGGTGATTAGAAGGAGCACTCCAGCCTTTGAGAGATCGAACACAAAGGCAAATATCTCAGAGGGACCGCAGGGTTTAGACGCTCGCTTAAGCTTTAAGAAGAATAAAGGGGGGGGGGGCTCTGAAGAAGAACTCTGTGTTATGGCAGAGGGAGAGTCCAACCTTGGCAGTGTGCTAATGAAATTTACTGCCTTGTTGTCGCCAAATGTGGGGATATCCAGCCTCCACAGCTGATGCCAGTGAGGGACATCTGCTTTCTGACGAGGATGATATCCAGTATACTGACGTCTGTTTTCTGCTGAAGGGAATTCCTGAATCATACTGATTACTCAAGTAGTTAAAAGGTTTTCTACGTTGATGAAGACGACAAGGGTGTGAGATGTGCTGCCCTTTCCAGCCTACAGCTGCGCTTCCTCTAGTTTCCTTGTGAGGAGCAGAAACACCATCTGAAGATTCAGCCTGGGAGTCCACAGGTGGAAATTTAAAATCTTGTTGTTATATATATATTTAATTTAATTTAAAAGGTACCTCAGCACAGTTACCAGACTGTATGAGCGTGCAGGTGTTTAAGTGCATTTTTCAGTGAGACTGGACGAGACCTGCATGGAGGCAGGAAGGAAAACACGATGAATGTCTGAGCTGAAAGACTTCAATCACTGTTCCATCATTATGTCGATATTATTACTATTTATATTTCATATGTGCACAGTTGATGTGGAGCACCCACAATTTCATTTTACATGTATAATGACAAAGGGTGGAGTGCCCAGTCTGGGTCAGGGACGAGTTCCTGCCCCAAGTGGAGGAGTTTAAGTATCTTAGGGTTTTGTTCACGAGCGAGTAGGGAGCGACAGATGCATTGGTGCTGCGGCTGCAGTGACGCTGATGCTGTACCAGTCTGTCGTGGTGAAGTAGAGCTCAGAGTAGAGCAGCTGCTCCTCCACATCGAAAGGAGTCAGTTGAGGTGGTTCAGGCATCTGACAAGGATTCCTCCTGGATGAGGTGTGGGCATGTCCCACCGGGAGGAGGCCCCGGGGCAGACCCAGGACACACTGGAGAGATTAAGGGCCTGTCTCAATATGCGTACTTGCGTTCTCGTGTACTCGTGATACGTCATCAGTCGGAGACCAAGTACTGCTCCAATTCGAAGTACGCATCAAGCCGAGAACGCGAAAAAGTCCCGGATGTGTTCTCGCTCCGCCCGTTTTATCGAGCATGCATTGGTGGTGACTTGTGTGGACTTGGTACAGCTAAATATCCCAGAATGCATTTCGTCCAAAACTCAAACGCGGCAATGGCGGACGAGCGGGGCTGAAAAATTTTAAATATTACTCTTTCTGGGTCACAAAATAAACTTTGAAGTTATTTTCAAGCGAGAATGTAGCTGTGTGAACTTCAAACATCTGCTCGATTTATCAAGATATCATAAATTTCCAAACGCGCTCCGATGTTTTCGGAGACGTCTGTGATCCGCCAGCTCCGTAGCAGACAGCGAGGTCGAGGATCATTAGAGCCGGCGAGAACAGCGGACTCCCGGCACATCGTTTTCAACCCCCCCGCGGTCTTTTCGCTACTCAGGTTAAACAAACCCCAGCAGCTCTCTATTGTATTGTCCACTGTGTGTCCACTACAATACAAATAAAAGCGTTCTAACATCTCACCTGCTTGTTTTTATTAAGGTATGTACACGTATGTACATGTACACTATTTTTATTAATAGAGATTTCACTACTGAGGTTAAACATGATATATAAGTCACTTAGATCACTTCTAAATGTTAATGTTTGGTCTATTTCAGTGTTTTATTTGTTCCTGAGTAAACCGGTTTGGCTGTGATTAAAGTTAAGCTTCATAACATATTACTCACAGTTAAATTAAGAGAGTACATCAAGTACGCTGGTGTTCCAATTGTACAAATCGTGAGTCCGTACTCGCCGAGAACGCGAGCACGGACTCACGTACTTGAGAATTGAGAAAGGGCCTAAATCTCTCTGCTGGCCTTGGATAAGTGGAAGAAGATGGAATATAATAACAATAAAGAACTATTCTATTATATTCTATTCTATTCTATGGCAGTCTACCCTGGTAGTAAGTGATCCACTTTTGTAATACAGAAAACCCAGGGCTACCTTGAAGTCACCTGGATTAGATGAAATCTTACTTCATTGTACAGGCCTCACGTACCACATGATGATTTAACATGTAGAATTTAAAACATGATGTTTCAGTCATGCACAGTATCTCACAAAAGTGAGTACACCCCTATAATTTTAAAAATATTTTGTTATATTTTAAATATTTTGTTGCCAGCTGTTTAGATGTTGATGGCTGTATGTTGAGTTATTTTGAGGTGACAGCAGATTTACACTGTTGTACAAGCTGTACACTGACTACTTTACATCGTGTCAAAGTGTCGTGTTCTCAGTGTTCAACCATGAAAAAAAGAATAAAATATTTGCAAAAATGTGAGGGGTGCACTCACTTCTGTGAGATACTGGAGCTGTTATGCTTTTGCTTTGGGAAAATCCAGGTCATAGCATCTTCATACAGATTTCTATATCAGTGCCTTTATCAGGCGTCTGTTGTGTTATTTGGAGTAGATTTCCAGTCCTGCATGCAAAGAAAATGTCACTGCTGGAAGTCTAAGCTGAAGTGTGAGATCACAATCAGAGCGTACAGATGCCATAATAAGACACTGCAAATGGAAGCTAACAGGCCATGCAGGCAGGAGGCCACATTCTGAATTGTAGAACAGTCCAATTCTGTAGGGAGAGGAAGACATCATTATGAAGAAGAAATGCCATGATTTCTCCAGACAGAACAAAGCATAAAAGACTTTCTTTGTGTGTGAGTATGGAAATAGGGCAGTGCAGAGCAAGGGTCCTCAGAGACACTTTAATTATGAATAGAAAATGAGAGACACAGACCAGAGAGGAGGACGTTTTCCTCTCACTGATCTCTGTGACAATGACACAAGGACATGTTTCGGTAGGAAATGAAAGTGATATGCTTTGGTATGTCTAATGAAAATTGATTGAAGAGTAGAACTCTTTATGCCATGGCTATGAGAATTCATACACTTTCCAGTCAGCACATCTTTGCTGCAGATGAGTGAGAGAGAACAGTAAGTAGCTTATTTCACTGTAGGTCAGATAGAGGAAAACACATTAGCATCAGAACATTTATTACCTGCTTGATTATTTATTTTTCTTTTGTGTCCTTTGTTTACTTGTTTTAAACACAAAAATCTAAACACACCACAATTCACATTTGATCATAAATTCAGATTAAATCAAACGAGGAAATCATTATGGAAAAACCCTCAGCAGCACACACAAGTGATATTGTAAAAGATAACATATGTACATATTACATATATTGTCATTGTCATTATTAATTCATTAAATATAAATGCTTTGAGTTACTAGACAATGTTGGACATGTAAAAATACCAGGTGGAAAACGTTAAGTGAAACCAGTAAGAACAAATGTTTTTTCCATCTTTCCTTTCTTCTGTTGAAGGAGAAGTAAATACTTCCCTGATGCTAATGAGGTGACCTTCAAGTAAAATTCAACATTAGATAAACCTTTATTGTTTATTATTAGTAGAAAAAAGGAAAACAGTGGGGTCGGGGTCATGATCTCTTTCGGAAATGGGGCATGCAGGAAAAGTTCTCACAAAAATTGTGTTCTTGTTTTTTTGGTTGCACTTTTTATTACAGCTCGGTAATAAAGGGGTAATAGTAGGGTAACAAGGAGGAAACAAGAAAGCAATAATGTGGTCATTTTAATATGGTAAAAAATGCTAAACTGTCTGTTTCTATTTAATAACATATTAACCCTTTAAAGCCGGTCGGAGCGGGCACGCTCCGTTGTAACTATTTTTAAATCCCGGTAGCTCTGCAACCACGTAAGCTAGCGCAATAATTTTTTTTGCATATGAAACCGGAGGAGTTGTACTTACATCTTATGCCATCAGCTTGTCCTAAGTCACAGTTTCCTTCCACATACAGCTTTGCAAAAACTGCATAAAACGCTCTTGCGGCAACAAAAACATAATATTCCAGAAAATATTCCATCAGCGCGAACTATCGCATGTCCGCCATGACCTGCCCAAAACCGGAAGTGACGTCATTTTCGCAGAAATGTAGTTTTTCAAGGCCTCATGAGCTTATACTGATGTTTTTAAAAGTTATGTTTGACTTTATGCCTTTCTGTGTCGATTCTGGGATGCTGAGGACTCATATTGCACTGCTGGAAATAGTTTGTTTTGATGCAGATGCTGCTTTTTTGCAAATTTGCAGTATAATATTTATTTTTGTTTTTCTTGCAGTGTATAGAAATTGGTGTATTTCAAAAATAAAACTATGAAGACACTCAAAATAAATTTCCTGTGGTAGGAAACTATTTTGTGCAACTTTTTTGTATTTACAGTTTTGAGGGATAAGCCTCTTAAATTTCTCTAACTAGAAATATATGTTAAAAAACCAAAAACGATTTTCAATTTTTTTGTAGTTTTTTTGCACTTTTTTGCAATTTATGTAATTACTATGCACTTAATGCATGCATATTATTAAAATTTAGGCTGTAATGGTTGTATTGATGTATAGCAACTTGAAATGCTCCCAAAAATGGCTCCACAGCATGTAAAAATATAATATAAGCTCTGGCGGACTTGGTTCTATGGTAGGTCTTAAAGGGTTAATAAAGCAAACTTAGAAAGTGTGTGATTATCACCTGGAAACACCTGTGGTAGTTTCTGTGTAATAAGCATAAATAGGTCCAGTCTGCAAAGAGCTGGCTGCCAGTAGGTGGCAGACTGCTGCGTGCACTGGATAAAGACAAAGAGGAAGTGGGGCACCAACCGCTAACTTTAGCCACCCTTTGCTGCCTTTTGGCTCGCCTCGTAAACCAACAGATTGTAACAACACATTTGGAATCAACCCACTGTTGTGAAATAAGCTAAACACTGTTATTGTAAATATGGATGGAGAACTTGATCAGTTATACTTTCAAATAAGTCACACAAACACACAAACACACATATATATGTAAATGAGCCCTTGGTACTTCTCCAGCTTCTTGTGTTCCTTCTTTCTGATGTTGCTGTCATTCAGCATCACTACATCTATCCCTACGGCCATCTTCGTCAGAGGGAAGGACGGAGGGGAAACCACAACACTGTGAGGGTATGATGCGACAAAGACAGATGAAAACACAGGGCTTAAATCCACAAGGGAGTAACGAGGGAATGGGAAACAGGAGGGAAACACAGCTGGGACTAATCAGACATAATGAGACAAGTGGAAGCAAAACCCAAAATACTTCACACAGGACACGAGACTACCAAAGTAAAACAGGAAGCACAAGACAGACACGGAGACGCAAACTTGACCAGGAGGCTGACACAGGAGAAACACTGATATAGAGACTAGACAAGGAATGTGCAACACAGGAGAGGCAAAGAAACTAAACCCAAGATCTAAAAATCATTCAAATAAAACAGAAACAAACAATATTAATAATCAAAAAACAATCACTGAGTCACTACACTCAGGATCGTGGCAAACATTAGACAGATCTTTCCAGTATGGTACGGTGTTATACAAAGTTTTAAATACACTCAGGGAGCAGCTACATCACTACGTGACTGAGCTACAACTATGTGAAGGGGCTGGGAGTAGATAATAATAATAATAATAATAATAATAATAATAATACATTTTATTTAAATAGCGCCTTTCAAAGCACCCAAGGACACTGTACAACAGATAAAAACTGGAAATATACACAATGATAAAAATAGAAGATAAAAGTTAAAACATACAGAAATTTAAGAATAGGCAATTTTAAACAGATGAGTTTTGAGGGTGGACTTAAAAAGAGAGAATGAACTAATATTTCTGAGGTCCGGGGGTAGGGAATTCCAAAGTCGAGGGGCAGAGCAGCTAAAGGCCCTCCCTCCCATTGTGATCAGACGAGCAGAGGGAACAGAGAGAGAAAGAGAAGATGAAGATCTGAGGCAGCGGGATGGGAGCTTCATCTGTAATAAGTCAGAGAGGTACGGTGGAGAGAGAGAATGAATAGCCTTGAATGTATACAGAATTATTTTAAAATGGATGCGAAATTTGACCGGGAGCCAGTGAAGTTGCTTCAGGATTGGGGAGATGTGGTGGGTAGAAGAAGTCCTAGTAATAATACGGGCAGCAGAGTTCTGGACACGTTGGAGCTTGTTGATAGATTTTTGTGTGAGGCCAAATAATAATGAGTTGCAGTAGTCAATTCTAGAGATAACAAGATTATGGATGAGAATGGCAGTGGCGTGAGGTGTGAGGAAGGGGCGGAGGCGATTAATGTTACGGAGTTGGAAATATGCTGCACGTGTAATATTATTGATATGCGAGTTAAAGGATAATGTGCTATCGAGAATGACACCCAAGCTTTTCACAGAGGGAGAGATAGGGACCAGCGAGTTATTGATGGTGAGAGAGAAATTATTAATTCTGGATAGCAGTCGTTTAGTGCCAACCAGAAGAAGTTCCGATTTATTGCTGTTGAGTTTAAGAAAGTTGGAAGAGAAACATGAATTAAGTTCAGCTAGACAGAGGATGAGGGAGGGTGGAGGAAGAGTAGAGTCAGGTTTGGTAGAGAGATAGAGCTGGGTGTCATCGGCGTAGCAGTGGAACTGAATATTATATTTACGAAAAATATGTCAGAGTGGAAGAAGGTAGATGATGAAAAGAAGGGGCCCGAGGACAGATCCCTGGGGCACCCCAGTGGATAAAGGAGAAAGCTGAGAAGTGAAGGATTTTAATTGAATGAACTGAGTGCGGTCAGATAGGTATGATTTAAACCAGGCTAGTGGAGTGTGAGAGAGACCAATAGAAGCTAATCTGCTAAGGAGAATGGGATGAGAGATGGTGTCAAAAGCTGCACTCAGATCAAGAAGGATAAGGATGGAGAGGAGACCAGAATCAGCTGCTATAAGAAGGTCGTTTGTTATTTTTATAAGAGCAGTTTCAGTGCTATGTAGAGGACGAAAGCCAGACTGGAACTGTTCGTAAAGGTTATTATCAGTTAGGTGAAGATGGACTTGTGAAGCAACTATTTTTTCAAGGATTTTTGAGAGAAATGGTAGATTGGAGATAGGACGAAAATTATTAAAGTTGTTGGGATCTAGACCAGTTTTTTTCAGAATTGGGGTAATAGCAGCAACTTTGAAGGAAGCAGGAACAGTTCCAGTGGTGAGTGAAGAGTGAATAATAGCAGATATGAGGGGAAGGAGAGGGAGTAAGCAGGCTTTGACGAGGACAGTGGGGATAGGATTGAGCTGGCAGGTAGAAGGCTTTTATTTATGGATGAGATCAGCAATATCAGCTAAGGATGGAAGTTGAAAAACAGAGAGGAAGTGAGAAGGGGGAGAAGTTAGGACAGAGAAGCTACATTGAGCATTAGGGTCCAGGTCTAAGTGTATTTTATGAATTTTATCAATAAAGAATAGCATTAGAGCATCACAGAAGTTAGATGAATAGAGATGAGCAGGCAGAGAATCAGGTGGCCTGTTAAAAGAGTTGAATAGTGAGAAAAGGGTCTTGGTAGAGTTCTCACTTGAGCAGACAATAGCAGAGTAATAAGCAGATTTGCTTTGACTAATACATTCCTGGTAAAACAGAACGTGGTTATTAAACATATCCTTATGAATAGTAAGGCCAGTTTTCTTATAGAGACGTTCAAGCTGTCGGCCTTTAGCTTTCAGTAGCCGGAGTTCAGGGGTGTACCAGGGTGCAGAGCGAGAAAAAAGTACAGTTCTGGTTTTTTGTGGAGCCAGGGAATTTAAAATACTACTAAGGCTATGATTATAAAAAAAGTACCAGGTCCTCTTGAATAGCTAAGTTGTTAGAAGACAAGCAGCTAGAAAAAGCAGAGGAAAGGATATCAAGATTTATATTCTTGATATTCCGGAAAGAGATAATACGGGGATTGTTAATTACAGAGAGGGTCATGTGAACATTAAAGGAGAGAAGTAGATGGTCCGAAATTAGCAGTTCGTCAGCTGTACAGATGGAGGGGGTAAGTCCAGAACAGCAGACTAGGTCCAAAGTGTGGCCCTTAATGTGGGTAGGGAAGTTTATGTATTGTTTAAGGCTGAAGCTATCAAGGCAGGATAGAAGGTCCTTGGTAAGAGGATGGTCGCAGTTATCCACGTGAACGTTAAAGTCACCCAGCAATATTATATTAGGGGAGACAGTAGCTAGATTGTTCAGCAGATCGGCAAAGTCACTGATAAAAACAGAATTAAATTTTGGGGGGCGGTAGATGACAGCTATTACAGTTGGGGTAGGTCCTGAAAGTTGACAAACAACAGATTCAAAGGAGCTGTACGTAGGGGCGGACAGCGGCGAGACTTTCCAGTTCTCGCGATAGATTATCGCGAGGCCACCACCACGGCCGGACTCGCGAGGTTGGCAGGTGTAAACAAACCCCGGGGGGGGTGGAGTCGTTAAGTTGCGAAAAGTCATTGGGCTGTTGCCATGTCTCAGTCAAGCAGAAAAAGTCAAACTTACGGTCTGTTAGGAGATCCTGGATGAGATGTCCTTTGTTCGTAAGCGAACGGATATTAAACAGGCCGAAGTTGACAGAAATACTGTCGGACTGGATGAGAGTGTTAGCCGACCTAGGCAGACCAGTCAGAACATTGTGGTCAATAGACCTGCAGGGGTTCCGTTGAGAGCGACCAGAGGTGGACCAGAAGGACTGAATTGGTTTGGAATTATCCTGATGGAAATACCAACGGGAGCCTCGATGTACGTACTTTCGACGAGGGAGGAAGGCAATGTCCGTGTGGAAATGAAGAGCAGCCAACGGCGGAGCAGCTAAAGAGAAGCGGAGCCGGAGGAGCTCATCAGCTGTATATTGATGAAGTCCAGTGCCGAGTCGGTAGATCGATGACATAAGGATCCAGACCCACACTGAGAGTACATAGATCCTGAAAGGCCACATCATGGACAGGAACAGCCGGGTAGGGACACCGGTGGGCCTTAGAAACAGGAGTAGGACAAAAGTCCAGAAGTCCAGAGTCCAGTAGCGTTAACGTTAGCGATAGTGGTGAGTGGCGGCCGGTGAGTAGCGGCAGCCAGTCGCGCCAGCGTTCACTCAACCGGAAGAATGTTACTTCTTCCCACTGTTTTTGAGCACCTGTTGTACCAGAGGACAATGCTTTATTGTCCAGCAGCCACCAGGCCCAGGATCCTCCAGCAGCCACTAGGCCCAGGATCCTCTAGCAAGGCACCAGCAAGTAAATCAACAGTGACTTCAACGGGCCATCACAAGGAAATACCAATCTCATCATTTTCAAAATGCCACCTAAAAAAGCAAACCCAGGAGTTGAAGGCAATTAACCAGTGAGGTTAATTGCCAGGACAGGCCGGGTTTCGGCAATCCTCAAGGGTGCTTCGCAACCAGTGGGCCTTAACGCTGTTAAGATGCCGCCTAAGAGGAGCAACGTTAATGAGGAGGAACTGGAGGACATAAAGAAATCCCTAAACTTTATGTCTGAAGAAATAACAACAATTTCCAAACAACAAAAACTGATACTCAATTTAATGGATGATATTAAAGAACTAAGAAGGCAGAGCGAGGAAAAGGACAAGAAGATTGCTATGCTGGAAGGACGGGTGTCAGATCTGGAACAATATTCAAGAGTAAATGATGTGATAGTGACAGGACTGGAAACCAAGCATCAGACATACGCATGGGTAGCAGCATCAGAGAGAGGGGAGCCACCCGAGCAAGAGCTACGCTCTTTGGAAGAGCAGGTAATGGCCTTCTTTAAAAGCAAAGATATAGAAATGGACAGTAAAAATATTGAGGGATGCCATCCTCTTCCGAGAAAAAATCAAATACCTGCCATTATCATTCGTTTTGTTAATAGAAAACAGAAAAAAGAACTGCTCAAGCAAGGAAGAAAGCTAAAAGGTACAAATGTTTATTTAAATGAACACCTAATCAAGAAAAATGCAGACATTGCAAGACAAGCAAGAATATTAAGAAAACAGAAGAAAATACAGTCAACTTGGACGTCAGACTGTAAAATATTCATTAAGTTAAATGGAACACCAGAGCAGGCTAAGGTTCTAGTCATCAAAGAGATGACTGAACTAGAAAAATATAACTGATAAATGCAAAGCAGTGCTAAATATGATGGGACCGTCCAAGTGCTCAACCAACGCAGATGTCTGACAACTTTCAACTAACAACTCATATAGATATTGAAAATAAGACATTGATGTATGACAGCAACATAGATCCTGATTGTAATTTCTTTAACAATAAGACAAATGAATGCAATTATTATACAAATGAGCAACTTAAAAAGGAATTCAAGGTAGAACAGGGTATAACAATGGTTCACTTTAATAGTCGAAGCTTATATGCAAACTTTCAATCCATCAAAGACTACATAACACAGTTTGAACAGCCATTCAATGTGATAGCCATATCGGAGACCTGGATAACTCCTGGAAAAGAAGAAGACTTTAAAATAAATGGATATGAATTCCTTCATGTAGACAGGATCAACAAGAAAGGAGGTGGGGTGGCACTTTACATTGATAAAAACCTAAAGTACAAAAGAATGGGAAGAATGACGACTGTTATTGATGGAGTGATGGAATGTTTATCAGTGGAAATAATTATAGAAAAAAGGAAAAACCTAATTGTCAGTTGTATATATAGAACACAAGGATCTAAGATTGAGATATTTAAGGATAATATGGAGGACTTATTTACAAATATAAATCAGAAAAGAATGTTCATTTGTGGGGACTTTAATATTGACTTATTGAATCCAAATCATAATAAGAGTACAGAAGAATTTATTGATTCCATGTACAGCATCGGTTTATTTCCACTGATAACAAGACCGACCAGAATAACATCTCATTGTGCAACTCTATTAGATAATATATTTACAAATATAATAGAAGGAAAGATAAAAAGTGGGCTGTTAATCAATGATATAAGTGACCATTTACCAGTCTTTGCATCTTATAAATGCCATTATAAAGTGAACAACGATGGACATAAGATTATTTACAAAAGAATAAGAACAGAGAAGACCTTAAATTGTCTTAGAAATTAACTTTTAAAGCAAGATTGGAATATTGTATATGAACAAACAGAAGTTAATAAAGCTTACGAAGGATTTTTAAGAACATTTAACACATTACTTGATAAAAACTGCCCAGTAATTGAAATCAATAGGAAACACAACTATGCAGGAAGACCATGGATGACAAAAGGACTACAAAATGCCAGCAAAAAAAAGAATACCTTATATCGAGAATTCATGAAAAAGAGAACAATAGAAACTGAAATGAAGTATAAAACTTACAAAAATTAATTAACTAATATAATGAGATCCTGTAAAAGAGAGTATTTCATTAAAAGGTTAGAACACAATAAAGATAACACAAGAGATATATGGAATGTATTAAACAGAATAATCAAAAATGAAACAAGGAATAATGATTACCCTGGATACTTTATAGAAGGGACAAGAAGTATTAATAACATGGAGGAGATAGTAAATGGCTTTAATGAATTCTTCGTAAACATAGGGCCAAAACTGGCAGAAGAAATAAAGGTTGATGGAATAGAAAGGGACACTGGTGAAAATATTGAAAGGAATAGTAGCTCAATGTTTTTAAGAGCAGTGGAAGAGAAAGAGATTTATGACATGGTTAGAGGACTTAAGAACAAAACCAGTACAGACTGGAATGATATTGATATGGTAACGGTAAAGACAGTTATTGATGGTATCGTAAAACCATTAAAATATATATTCAACTTGTCGTTTCAAAAAGGAGTTTTTCCACAAAAAATGAAAGTTGCTAAAGTTATTCCCATTTACAAAACCGGTGAAAGACATCATTTTACAAACTATAGACCAGTGTCAATACTCTCCCAGTTCTCTAAGATACTGGAAAAACTCTTCATAAAAAGATTTGACAGTTTTGTGGAAAAATATGAATTAATGACAGATAGTCAGTATGGGTTCAGAAACAACAGATCAACAGCTTTGGCACTGATAGATTTAATGGAAAAGATAACGGAATGTATGGATAATAAGAGGTATGCGCTCGGAGTTTTCTTAGATCTAAAGAAGGCGTTTGATACTGTTAATCATGAAATTCTATTAAAAAAACTGGAAAAGTACGGGTTTAGGGGAGTGGTTTTGGAATGGTTAAAAAGCTATGTAGGGAATAGGCAACAATATGTACAAATAAATGAATATAAATCTAATTTGATGGATATAGCTTGTGGAGTACCTCAAGGTTCAGTACTGGGTCCAAAAATGTTTATTATGTACTTAAATGATATCTGCAGAGTATCGGAGATTTTAAAGTTTGTAATATTTGCAGATGACACAAATATACTGTGTGCAGGTGGGGAATTGCCACAGGTTTTGGAAATGATCACACAGGAATTAACGATATTAAAGAAGTGGTTTGATATAAATAAATTATCATTGAATCTCGATAAAACCAAATTTATGTTGTTTGGAAACCAAAAGAAAAACATCGAAGTAGAAATATGTGTTGACAATGTATATTTAGAAAGAGTAAATGAAATAAAATTTCTTGGGGTGATCATTGACCACAAGCTCTGTTGGAAGCCACACATTACTTATGTTCGGGGGAAATTGGCACGGGGCATTGCCGTCCTGGGGAAAGCAAAGCATATGTTGGATCAGAAAGCACTGCACATTTTATACTGTGCTTTACTACTGCCATATATGAGCTACTGTGTAGAGGTCTGGGGAAACACATACAAAAGTAACACACAAACAATAACTATAATACAGAAAAGGGCCATTAGATTAATAAATAATGTAGGGTACAGGGACCATACAAATGCACTCTTTCTCAAAATGCAAGCTATTAAATTCCAAGACTTGGTGAAGCTTAAAACAGCGCAGATAATGTATAAAGTCAGAAATAAATTGCTTCCCAAAGAAATCTGTAAATTGTTCATAGAAAGAGAAGGTGGGTATAACTTAAGAGGGAAATGGAATTTAAAAATACAAAGTGCTAGAACAACTTTAAGAACTATGTCAATCTCAATTGCAGGAGTTAAATTATGGAACAGTCTAACAGAAGAAATAAAAGACAGTCAAAACATAAAACAGTTTAAAGTAAAATATAAAAACCTAATTTTAAATAAGTATAAGAATGAAGAAAACGGGGTTAACCCAGGACGGTAATGTTGCTGGTAATGGTGTTGCGGTTCTTTTTTGTTTGTTTTTTGTTTTGGTTTGTTGTTTTTCCATAACTTGTGTATCTGCAAATATACACATTCTGTATTTTTCATATGAAAGAAACTATACTGTGGTGGGGCTTGCTAATTTCTTGCTAATTTCTTGTTTTGATTTATGTATGTTATGTTTTGTTTTACTTCATATGTTTATATGTTTCATATGTTGTTTGTTTAATTTAAGACAAAAAAAAAAATTAAATGAATGAGAGGTAAAACTTGAGGGGGTAGGGACAAATAAGTAAATACTTCAGCCTACTCCTTTTCAAACAAATAATGGAATGATATTTTGTAATGATTGTGAAGGCACATGTTTGAAATGTTTGAAATAAAAATGAACTGAACTGAACTGAACTGAATTTTGCATATATGCTCAATAATCAATCAAACAAACTCATGAGCAGGGTAGGCTTCTGCTCATTGTGTTGTTGGGATGAAACGTGTGCACCTCTGTTCATGAAGAGATCTAGAAGCTCACTGGAATCTCACTCATCAAAACACTTGTTTGTCTGTCGCAACAACCTCGCACAAACCTTTTCTTCCTGAATAACAAAACCTGAATAAGATCATAAAACCTTTGTGTTTATGTTGTATTGTTGCATTGTTAACTGCAGCCCTTTAGCAGGCTCTGTTTTCAGAGGGAGTCCGAGGATTGATCACTCTATGCAGCAGGGCTCTGGATGGGTAGAAGGACGACTCCAGCAGCACACTGGTCACTCATGTCACGATCTCTGTCCTGTAAGTGGGACAGGACTGTGTTTTACAAAACTTTACGTCTTATTACAGAATATTTGTTCTTCAAAGAACAGGTACACAAATGAAAGTCTATTTTAAGATACACTAAACAAGGTAAAGTTGTATTAACTGCGTTGTGTTATGTTCAACTTTTTATTTATAGTTTTTTACATTCAACTATTTCATAAAATGTAAATAGAACCTAAATCAAAGTGTCATATATTTTGTATTTATAATGTAACTGATGAAAAGAAAAAACATGAAAAACAAAGTGCTGCAGTTTCAATTCGTGCTGAAGCCTGATCAGTCTTTATCAACTGCATCTCAGTCAAATTGGCTGAAAAGAAGCATTACGTGGCACAATTTTCACATATTTAATGACGCAGTGATATGTGCTGCATATTTATATATTGCACATATGTTAAACCCAAGGGTTAAAAATATTAATGTCGACACTATAGAGTCAAAGGTGAGTGTTCAGCAGGTGCAATTTTATAGACTGGAAACTTAAAGCTCACATGTAATGTCCTAATTAATTTTAGAAATTTAAAATCAGATATTGAATTTATAAAATGGTGTTTTTCTTGCTTATTTTTGTGACGCTTCTTGCAGAAAAAAGCTGAAGTAGACAAATATTTATTTATTCACAGGCAGTTTAGTACAGCATAAACTGGCTAGTTCATTGTGATAAAATTTACAGTGATGTCTTACATTTGACTGTCTAAATGTTGATTACATTAGCATTAGTAGACATTCATGTTTTCAAATGATATTGAAATTACATCCAGGACTCAGGAATAAAGCCACACCCCCGACTCCACCTCTCAGCCCCTCACACATGCAGAGAAAAAAGTGAAAAAAATCTGTAAGCGTGAAAAGAAAGAAACATGTAAAAGCAAAAGAACCATTAGTCTGAACAATTTTATCACAAAAAAACGCAACGTTTCCTTTTTTAGTTTCAGTTTTTACTCTTAATGGCAATTTTTTTAATAGCAAAGCCAAGAGTTCCTGTTCTGGCACCGTGCAAAGCTGACACCATGCCAGAAACGCCATAGAAACTGTGCATTGAATTTTGAGATGGATCTTCAGGGAGAATTGAACATAAAGTAAAGTTTGTAAATCACTGATCTATAGCATCCAACCAAGGAACCCTTCAAGGACCTCCTTAATCCCACCTGCAAGTCTTACATGGAGGAAGCAGAGTCTGGGGACGAGGGGGACAACCGTCTATCTGCTGGGATGAGGTCACTGAGGCAGTTAAACAACTCCTTGGCGGCAGAGCCCCTGGTGTTGATGAGGTCTGCCCCGAGTTCCTAAAGGCTCTGGATGTTGTAGGGCTGTCTTGGTTGACACGCCTCTACAATGTTGCGTGGAGATCAGGGCCAGTACCTCTGGATTGGCAGACCGGGGTGGTGGTCCCCATCTTTAAGAAGGGGGACCAGAGGGTGTGTTCCAACTATAGGGGGTCACACTCCTTAGCCTCCCTGGGAAAGTCTATGCCAGGGTGCTGGAAAGGAGAGTCTGTCCGTCAAACTTCAGATACAGGAGGAACAATGTGGTTTTTGTCCTGGTCGTGGAACACTAGACCAGCTTAGGCTGCTGCCACCGCCACCTGCCTTCGGATAAGCGGAAGAAGATCAATGGATGGATGGATTACTTAATATTTCCACATATATATACTTTTAAATCTCTTTGCAAAGAGTTTAGTTAGGTTTAGGTTCAGGGTCTAAACTTCAAAAATTAATGTAAAAACCAGTGATCCCTAAAATTTGTAAGATTTATATTTCAAAAAGAATTACTGAACATTTTGTGGACTATTTGTTTGGGTTTTATTTTTCTAAAGATGTTAGGGATTAAAAAACTAGAATCTTTGGCAATCTTTGACATATTTTGAAATAAAAAATTTCTCTATTTCATGTCTTTCCATGAATGAAGATGAAAGGTTCACTAGAAGAAGGGAAAAGTTTTCTGTTATTTCAGTGTGAAGCCTTTATATATACTGGCAGGTTCTTATTAGAACACCCTGGATAAAGGAAAGAAGAACAGATGTGTAAACAAACTTTAAAGTCTTCTGACGCTCTGATTGGGGTTGGATATGAAATATTCACCAATAGGTGTGGATAGTCCTATTTTTGGCTCTCAGTCAGGACGCTCCATTTTTTTGTTTTCATTCACAATGCTGCACTTCTTTCCATAAAAAAGCATTAGATGAGCCAGATGGCCGTAGCTTCCAACTACGCCGACTCACATGAAATATTCAGCCAGGATCTTTATGGTTTTTTAAAAAACAGGTTACCGGATACATAAGCACCTGTTTATGAGTTTAGCTGGCCTCCCCCAAAACACAAGCATCCTATTTCCTTTGCTCTTTTTTCTTCAATTGAAAATGGTTTTAAAGACACTTCATGGTAGGCAGCTATAACATTTTATCCACATTGCCATGGCTGACTTTGGCTTCTCAAAGTAAATATAAGCTACCACCATAAATTCATAATTGAATTGAATTTTGCATTGAATTATCTTAAAGGCCTCATAGTACCGTATAACCCCAACAAGCACTGTGCTCTCAGACCGTTGGCTTGTTGGGGTTCCTAGGATGTTTCAAAGTATTATGGGAGGCAGAGCCTTCAGCTTTTAAGCCCCTCTCCTGTGGAACCAGCTCCAGTTTTTCATTTGGGAGACATGCTCTCTACATTTAATATTATCCTTAAGACTTTTATTTTTGACAAAGCATATAGTTAGCACTGGATCAGATGACCCTAAGTCCTCCCTTAGTTATGCTGCAATAAACTTAGTGCATCATAGGAAGCGCCGAGCAGTTTGAGTATCTCTCCTTCTCTCACACCTTTTTACTCCCTGAGTGTTTATACACCAATCTGCATTTAATTATGAAGTAATATTAATCACTGGCTCTCTTCCATGGCATGTCTTTTGTCCTGTCTCCCTCATCCTCAACCAGTCGCGGGTGACGTCTGCCCCTCCCTGAGCCTGGTTGTGCTGGAGGTTTCTTCCTGCTAAATGTGAATTTTTCCAACCACACACTTCTTTGGGTTGGCTGTGAGCCCTGCCTGCCTCAGGGACTCCAGGACCCCAGCCACATGCTGCATATGCTCCGATCAGGTGTCACTGTGGATGATGACATCATCCAGGTAGGTGGAACTATCTGCAGTACCTTTTCCTTAGACTCTGGAGAATACAAAATCTGCCAGTAGCCCTTGGTTAAATCCGGTGTCGTGAAAAAACAACCAGTGCCTAAGCAGTCGAGGAACTCACAGACCCGGGGCATGGGTTGGGGGTTAACCCTAACCCTTTGCTCTTAGGTTCAGAACATACTTATTTCCATATTTAGCTAAGCTTGGACCTTCCTCTCAGTTTTCTTTAATTAGGCCCAAGAACAACACCTTTCTGCCAAACAGCAACTCAAGGGGAGAAAATTGTGCGGAGGCCTGGGACACCTAATGCACCGCAAACAACAAAGGATCTAACCAGCGACCCCAAATGTGCTCATCCTCATCTTCGCTATCATCCATCAGTTTTCATCATGTGGTTAAAGGCTAAGCGTAGGATGCTCTCACGAGTAGGGATGGGTATCGAAACCCGGTTCTTGTTGAGAACCGGTTCCCACTATTTCAGTTCCTTGGAGTTGTTTGCCATTTTTACAAACGATTCCCTTATGGATTCCAGTCGCCCCGAATGACGTCGCCACGTTGCGGAGCGTCATTTACCTGACAGGAAACACGGCGCCTAAGCTCAACGCTCAAAAGCTTGGTCATACTTTACGAGGACGGATGACAACAGGGCAACTTGCAATACTTGCAAAGTAGAGATTTCATTTAAGGGAGGAAACACTACGAATATGCAAAAGCATTTGCTCACAAACACGCGATGACCTTAAATGAATGTCGTGTTTTTAATTCCGGACTCGTGAATCTCAACCCAGCAGCAGCGGTAACGTTTGCACGTCCTCTCCCGCTAATGCGGCAGGAAAATAATCAACTAACAGTGCATATTATGTTAGCGCGATCTGCCTTATTACAAACCTGCCATTACTGTGCATTTAGTGACCATGATGAGACAGAGTCTGGCTCTGATGGCTCAGATGCTGGCAGTTCTCGCTGCAGTCTACCGGTAGCGTCTCCTTTCAGACCAGGATAGACGAATGTCACCGAGCAGTGACTCAGTTTGTGGTCAAAGGCTTGCACCCGTTTGCCACAGCAGATGTAAGTGAATGTGTTTAATTGTAGGCAGGGACATTACTGGATATTCTTGTGTAATTGCTACAGAATCATTTATGTTATACTTTGTTATTGCTACAGGAGAATATTTATTTTATTATTTCACATTTACAATTTTTTTCCTGGGGACCCTGTGACACCCCATTGAAGAGCCGTAGGCTGGATCTCTTAAGATCTCACTGTTGGGTTTGTAAGGCCATGTTACTCCTAAATTTCTATCTTGTTCAAAGAGAAGATATAAAACACAGTTCTAAGCTAATCGACCTTAGTGTTCTCCTTTTTTAAAAATAAGAATCGATAAAGAATCGATAAAGAATTGTTAAACAGAATCGAAAATGGAATCAGAATCGTGAAAATCTTATCAATACCCATCCCTACTCACGAGACTTCTCTAGCGGAAAACCGTTCATGGAGTGAATTAACAGAATCGGTGGGACGTCCTGTGAAAGCCTGCAGTTTCCTCCTCCTCAGATTCAATGTCGATGACCCCATATCACTCCTGAGCGCTGCACAGACACTGCATCTCCGTACCTGTCGTGAATGCATCCCTATACACTGTTCCATCAACCTCCCAAATCCATCCCTGGAACTGGAGACAGAGATGGGGGCACACCAACACCTGCATCTGGTGCTCAGTCTGGATCTGTAGAGTTAAATGATTGCTGGGATGCCACGACTGTTACTAGTGCATATTTAATTAAACAGTTTTTGATTTCAGTTGCCTAGGCAACCCAAAATGATCTAGTGATAGCCTTTTTTTTTTGTTTAAACTCAGTTAAAAGCTAAACCTCTTTTTCTGGGATCTTATATATCTTTCATTCTGGGATTATCATAAGGAAGACTGCTGCTGTTAATAAGGTTAGAGAGGTGTTTTTCTTTCTCTATCTTTTTCCAGGAGAGGAGCAGATGCTAGACGAGCTCAGACGTGGACGGAGTGGAGAAGAAGATCTGCGGCAGAGACGGCATGATAATACTTGTTTTTGTTGTGGTATAAAACTGTATTGCCTGCTTACAGAGGTGTCCTTTTTGTGAAGCAGAGCGCTGGTTCACATCGAGGTCCAGCTCGCTGTAACTGTAATTTCAACTGCTGAAGCAAATTAAATCATTTTAAAGACAGTCGTTCTCCTGTACTAAAACGAACACAACAGATCTATTAAATAAACTTCAGGCCACACAAATCAGCATTTCAAAATGTCCCATAATCATGACTGTGCAGTCACTCATGCAGTTATGTGACTTGTATAAAACTCTTGCGCTTTATTTAAATTTAGGTTCCGGTAGTGTTTTAATCACTGTGATCACAATACTACATGTTTCACACCTATTTAAGAGTTTTTCAAGCTAGCTGTATAAAAAGTCCACATACTGCTGGTTAAGAATGTGTCATAGTAGGGGAGACCGGGGATAGTTGTAACGTGGGTCAGTTGTAACACTTCCAATTTCTCCAATCAGGGCTAAGTTTCAAACGATGTGACTCATCCTGTGCATGCCCAATTCAGTTCTGCTATCACATGTGAAAAATCAGCACATTTTGTCAAACACAGACAATTTAACACGAAAAAAAGTAAGTTTTTCTACTTTATTTCAATTTCTAATAGCATTATCTGCTTTGCACTTAAACTCATCAAACTTAAATTATGTTATTTGTATGCCTATGGGGATATATTCTGTGTAGGTCTTTAGTGCTAATGTTTTAGCCGTTGGCTGTAATGTTAGCTAGTTCATGGCTATAGGAGTCTGGGTCAGTTGTAACAGCAACAGTCTGGGTCAGTTGTAACAGCAACAGTCTGGGTTAGTTGTAACAATAATGCAGATGTTACAACTTGCCACACTATTACTTTAACTTATATTAAACAAGTTGGGGCAACGACATCAGCAGAGAGAGGTTCACTGGTCGCATTTGTATATGCGGTTAATGCCATTGGCAACACAATTCCTCCACTGTTTGTGTTCCCACACATACATTATGCTGACCACTGTGTCAGAGATGGACCAGTAGGAAGTACTGGTAGTGGAAATAAATCAGGATGGGTGCAAGAAACAGATTTCCTCATCTTTCTGAAGCACTCTGCAAACCACACCAAGGTAAGCCATGATAAAAAGTAATGGAATTGCGATGCTGGTGAACAACTACATTTTTTCAGCTTCATTGTTATGTTTAAAATCGGTGCAAGAGCTGTAGGTTATAATGCCCACTGAGCCAATGAGGCCAAACTCAAGGAAGACCAACCAAAATTAATGAAATATTCAGTTGCAGAAAATTCCATAATTTGTCTTTTTTGGGGGGTTGGTATATGTTCAAAGTTAGATTTCTGCATTCTGTCACACACACACACACACACACACACACACACACAGCTACATAAATGGCTCTAAGTGCATTCATGTGTTGAATAAACAAAGATTACATGTTAATGTTTTGTTAGTACCCTTATTTCATTGTGTTACATTTCACCCCAGGATATGTTACAACTAACCCAGACTATGGGGTTAATTGTAACATTTCACTCTTTGTGTTTGAGGCCATACCATGCAACGGGTAATTGTGCTGCAGAGAAAATAGCTGCACTATTTAATAGCCGAGACATGTAAATACTTTGCATTACATTTTGAATCCACTACCTTAAAAGAGCTTCAATTTACAGACAGAAATGTGAAAAATGTGACAACTATCCCCGGTCTCCCCTACTTAAATGCACATCTTAATAGATTTGTACAGTGATGCTTTGTGTGGACACTCAAGTAAATGTAATCACAAAGGCTGTGTGTGTGTGTGTGTGTGTGTGTGTGTGTGTGTGTGTGTGTGTGTGTGTGTGTGTGTGTGTGTGTGTGTGTGTGTGTGTGTTTCCTTATATGCTGACTGACCCTGTTGAATGCAAACCTTTTTCTGTATTTCTAAAATAAACTATGACTTGTAAACTTAGCAGTATTTTATAATTTCTTGTTTTTGCTTATGAAAAGCTCTCCTGGGAGAGAGCTACTGAGAAATGGTTTAGCATTTGTTGTTATCATTGTTGTCATTGTTATCAGAGTGAGTACAGTAACCACAACATTATATTAGCCACAAGCTTTTAACTCTCTGGAGTCTAGGGCAGCGGTCCCCAACCCCCGGGCCTCGGACCGGTACCGGTCCGTGAGTCGTTTGGTACCGGGCCGCGAGAGTTGAGGCCTCAGGTGTGAAATGTGTGGTTTTCAGGGTTTTTATCGGTTATCAGCGTTATTTTGTTATCGTTTTTATCATTAACTCTGTTTTCCTGGGTCTTTTCACGTGTGTTATGAATAAAGCTTCTTTTTTTCGGTACCGGTACTGGTTTTATTTTGTTGTATTTATCCGCGACACCTTAAAGGCCGGTCCGTGGCGCAAAAAAGGTTGGGGACCGCTGGTCTAGGGTACAATCCTTAGATTTCACCTTTAAAAACTGTTTACTGGATGGTTCTTCTGTCAAGGCTCCCTGTGTGGCAGACAATGTTGATCCCAAATGCAGAACTCAGCAGAGTTGACACAGACTGAATCATGAAGTACTGACTCCATTTTTTTATTCAAGTAAAAATGAAAGAGTACAGGCTCTGAAATGTACTCAGAGTAAGAAACTGAAAAGCTGTTTGAGGGACATTTCTACCGGTTATCTTTGTGAAAGGTAACTGAACCTATTAATGAATAATAAAATAATATTAATACATGAGATCACAAAGGGTTTTGTTTGTTAGTTTTCTGTACTTTGCCTCTATACCAAAACAGATAACGGGTCTAAAGTGGGCTGTCACAGGTGGGGAACCCTAGCATCAGGCTCAGTGTGGGGGAAAGAATCACAGTATTATATGTAGAGTGGCAGTAGATCATCTGAGAGCACATGCTGTGAGCAGCTGGCCTGCCTCTACTCCTGCTGCTGCTCTGAGGTTTACTGCTCTTTGACAATTTACAGCTGAATACAGCAGAAAGGTTATCTCAGCTGATTTCCTCTCCCCACACTGACAGTATACTCTTCATACTATCCAGCACAATGTTAGTTAACTACAGCTACTCTGCAGCAGTCCAACATAGAACGCTACCATTAATTACCAAAATACAGCAAGTTTTAACTGCTTTATGTGTTTCATAAACTGCAGAATATTTTCATGCAACCTTTGAATAACAAAAACTAATTATTTTTAGAATACTTCTTTTTAGCTTGCTGTTTCACAAAACAAACTAAAAACCATCAACAAACGACTTAAACATAAACAATCACAAAGAAAAAACAATACAGTATCCACATCTGAACCAAAGAGTAAAACAGTGAAATGTGGATTATTAAATATTAGGTCTTTCTCCTCCAAGTCTCTGTTAGTACATGACTTAATAATTGATCAACAAATTGATTTACTCTGCCTTACAGAAACCTGGTTGCAGCAGGATGATTATGTTAGTTTAAATGAATCAACACCCCCGAGTCATTCTAACTACCAGAAACCTCGAAGCACAGGTCGAGGGGGAGGTGTGGCAGCAATTTTTCACACCAGCCTATTAATCAACCAAAGACCCAGACAGACTTTTAATTCATTTGAAAGCCTGATGCTTCGCCTCGTCCACCCCAGCTGTGAAACTCAGAAACCAGTCTTACTTGTTATCATCTATCGTCCACCTGGGCCTTACACAGAGTTTCTGTCTGATTTCTCAGACTTTATATCTAATTTAGTTCTGAGCTCAGATAAAATAATTATTGTGGGTGATTTTAACATCCATGTAGATGCTAAGAATGACAGCCTCAACATGGCATTTAATCTGTTATTAGACTCAATTGGTTTCTCTCAAAATGTAAAAGAACCCACCCACCACTTTAATCACACTCTAGATCTTGTTTTAACATATGGCATAGAAACTGAACATTTAACAGTGTTTCCTGAAAACCCTCTCCTGTCTGATCATTTCCTGATAACATTTACATTTACAATAATTGATTACACAGCGGTGGAGAGTAGACTTTATCAAAGTAGATGTCTTTCTGAAAGCGCTGTAACTAAGTTTAAGAATATAACCCACCCGCTGTATCAACATAGAGCAGTATATAGTAGATATGAATAGCACCAAATAACTGAATCCACTTTTAGTTGTGACACACTAATAATAGAAAAAACACAACTTTTTAAATGTTTTTATGTTTTATTTTATTTACTAGCAATTATCACACTGTATTCAGAGCATTTATTCATAATATTTGTCTATGTTCAAGAACAGCTGCATTAACTGAAGAAGAGCTGACTCGAAATTAGAGTTATCTTAATAGATTTAGAGCTTTGGCATAATTAACAAATTAACAAATATGAAAAAGTGTCAAGCATGCAAATCATCATACCATGTATCATTATCAGCAGTCGTTTCGCCTCATTTGTAAATCTTTCAAACATTTAATAAAACACAGCTGAAGGTCATTTGGCATCTTTACAGCATCTCCATCTACAGTAAGTGAATATGTATGTTACACATATCAGAATTAAAGTTCTTTGTTTCCTCTGCATCGATGTGTGTGTGTGTGTGTGTGTGTGTGTGTGTGTGTGTGTGTGTGTGTGTGTGTGTGTGTGTGTGTGTGTGTGTGTGTGTGTGTGTGTGTGTGTTCGGCCTTAATAACACTCTCTTACTCCCCGGAGAATTATCTTTTCAGTACCAGTGGGGACTGAGATGGTTCTCTGTACCCTCCGGGAGGCGTGTTCCCCGGTGACTTGCTCTTCTTATCAAGATGAACATGCTATGATGAACAACAACATGTAAGTAGGCCACAAGTATCTACAATTAGTCCTCCTCCAGTCAGCGTTCGCTGAGGACGAATACAAGACACAAGAAAAGAAAAGAAAACTGTGTGAAGCAGGAGTGAGTGTGAGAGGAAGAGCTGTATCTTTATTGGGTTAACCACAAAAACCTCATTTAAACTGCTGAACTACCCGTTTTCTTGCAGCCATCAGATAAAGACAGTAAGAACACTTAAACTGCAGCCTAGTGTCTTCTTTGCCACTTCCTATGGACCTGGACAGTAAATGAAGCCGAGAGAAAGAGTTTGATTTCTAGCTGTACTACACTTATATATATTTTAGCACACATTTTGACAAATCTATTTATTTGTACCTCAGTTGGAACCAAATAATACTGCATTACTTTAAAAGTGCTTCAGTCAGACAGGTGGTATTTAGTCAGAGCAACAAGGGAAAGACTGCTTGTGCTCTGAAATCTGAAAACAGAGTTACAACCAAAGAGATCTTTCTTACATCTTAAACAGCTCATTGTAAACCTGTGCCATAAGAATGTCTTGGTTGCATTAAACATCTAATTGCTGCCACAGTTTGTTTTTAATCTCCAGAAGCAGGATTAACCTGGCTTCCCTTTGATTCCCCTGACGTGTTGAGCAGGTCTAAATTTCATGAGTGTGTCTGTGTGCTCTTGTCACATCTCGTTTAGATTACTGTAACTCTGTTCTCTATAGTCTACCTCTCTCCATAAACTGCAGATAGTTTAAAATACAGCTGCTTGTATTGTGTACAGGATTATTAACTTCATAAGCTCACTCGTCCATATGTATCTGATCTTCTCCATACGTACTCACTCCTCTCTTCTTCACCTGACTACCACGGGACTCAGAGCCTTTAGTTGTTCTGCCCGAGACACTGGATCCACTTCCACCAGATCTCCAGACCACAAACACTACTTTTAAATCATGTCTTAAAACCAGAACTGCATACACTTCATCATGATTCTGTCTTAGTCTATTTTTACCTTGTTTAGCTTTAATACTTTTATTTCTGTTTACCTTGTGTGTTTATTTTCTTGTACTAAGGTCTTTAAAGGCGCCTATAAATACATGTTGTATTATTATTATTATTATTATTATTATAACAACATGTATACTTAAAGGAACTTAATAAGGTTAATAAACTTAATAAGGGAGGTCAGCTCCTACCGTGTACCAATAATAAATCTGTGGAGTTGAGCAGGTGTAGTCTAATCCAGCATTTTCAGATTTGCATCTATGAGAAAATTCTGTTCAATGAATGTACTCAGTTAAACCACATGTTTAAAAAACTCCCCCACTACTCCACACCTTTGATTCTGCTGTTTGTTTTTAAATAAAAACATTTATACTTTTTGAATTCATGTTTTTGAAGGGTAGAAATGAAAATTCAAGAGAACTGAAATTAAGGTATTCCATAGATTATATAGTCACTCATCAAAAAGACCAGGTTTATGAATACATATGGTGAAATATGAGTTTGTGCTGTAGACATGGCTGAGGAAAAACAAGTGTTTAACCCAACACATGACCTGATGTATGATTCCTGATGTTGGAAGACAGGTGAATTAAAAGTGTAGTAACAACAACAGGGTTTCTCTTAGTATGTCAGGCTACTATACTGTGAAACATGAAGACATCCCATAAAAACTGTGAGTAATATACAGTTTTTACTGATTTCCACTCTTGGTCTGACCTTGCCTTGAGATGAGCTGTTATTGGTTTCCTCATAATAACAATAGAAAGTGATATCTGTGGATGCTTCTTTGTTTGTCTGCTAACAAACAAACAAACAAAACTAATTACCTGCTTCCTCCCTTCAAGGGAGAATGAAGATGCAGACACTGATGATTGTGGATACAACTCTACTAAACTCTACTAAAGTCTGTTAAACCCACATTTTACACTTTATTGCTAAAGGTATCCGTTCATCTGCCTTCACAAGGATATGAATTTGTGTGACATCCCATTCTTTATCCATAGGATTTATTATCATTTCCAGCTTTGCATTGTATGATGTGCATGATGTGCGTGGTAGAAGTTGATCTTCGCTCTTCTCGTCGACAGGACAAAATTCAGATCAATTTGGGAACTTTTTCTGTAACATTTAGTCGCATAACAAAGAACCTGTGCCTAAATGAGCAAAATAGCATACAATGAAAGTATATCTGTGAGATGGAATTTCCTGTTCCCTGTCTACCTCGTGTTGTGTGTTCAGAAAGTTTCCTGTCCGTGTTCATTTTCCATATTGAACATGTACACACTTAGTGCTTGTGTGTGCATGTTTGCTGGTGACCTTCTGAAGCTGAGCCCTGGGGCAGAGCAGCAGCCATCCTCTGACCTTAGCAGAGTTTGGAGAGCCACAGTCCCCTGGCTATAGACCACTGGTCTGCAGAGAGGCTGCTGTTGTTGTGGTGGCAGGGCTCTATCATTGATCCAAATGGCTGTTTTGTCCTCAGTCCAAATATGAATGCAGAGATGTAACCAAACACTGAGCTGAATCCCATCACACAACTGGCCTGTGGAAAAGGTCAGAGAGTATTTGGTTAAAGGCCAATTCAACCCTTAAAACAGCAGGAAAAGTAATGCTGGTTTGCTGCTATAGACTTCCCAACGTGTTTTATTTCAAGTCACACGATCAAGAAATTTGCTTCATTAAAAATGCCGTGTTACAATGTCACTGACGGTCAGGTTCCTGGAATGTGCTTTCGAATAATGAATCATTTACCACTTACTGATCGTAGGAATGATGTGTGAATGCTCCATGAATATCTCCGAGGACAGATGCATGTCACGGTCCGCTGTGACAGACCGTGCGGTGGTGTGTATGGTGGACCCAGGTGCGAACACAGGTGAGCAGACGGGAGTGAACTTTAAACAAAAGCGAGCCTTTTATTGTGGCTGATGACAAGGTATACAAATACAGCAGGGATAGCGTGGCTAAACAGAAACCTAAACTGGGAATAACTAAGGTAAAGCTATGACTAAGAATACAATAGACCGGGCATGGAAACATAGAGGGTGGAAACACAGACGACGCGACACGGACTACATGAAACACAGAGACTAAATACACAAGAGGGATGATCAGGGGAAGTGGCCACACATGGGAACACAGCTGACACAGATAAACATAACAAGACATGGCAGGAGTAAACAACACTGACGGGAGACTGTCAAAGTAAAACAGGAAGTACACAGAGGTGCAAACAGGAGGAGAGAGAGAGCATGGGCATAGTGGGCTGGGGAAACATGGAATGAAACACGAGGGGAGATGAGGGCTCACAGATACATAGAGGGGCACACAGGGGATAAGAGTCACAAGGGGAAGTCAAATAAGGAACGAAATACAAAAACACAAGGAACTGAGAATACTGGGCCCACATGGCCCAGGACCATGACAATGCATGCTTTGTGTTTTTCTATAATTCATTGTTTTGTTGTAAAGGGGGCGGACAACAGATATTCAATTTTTTGATAAGCATCAGGGAGGCAGAGGTGTGCAGAAGGGAAAGAGTATGTCCGCAGGCATGGGAACATTTAAAATTTAAAGGTAGTATGACGACATGAAAACAGGATTCACTTTGCATGAAAATGTAAACTGACAGTATTTCCAAGCCGTGATTCAAAGATACGCTTTGTTTTTCTTTAAATTGATCCACAAAGACTTTAGGATGATGTCCTTCCTCAGTATATACCAACCTCACACTCAGCCCACTCACACTACGAATTAACTGATGAACGTGTAACTGAACAGGAAGTCTGGTTGTCGACATCTCATTTGTGTTTGAATCACCGGCCCCTTCGGGGGATGGGAGTTTTGCCTGGTGCTGGGCATGCCAGACTGGAGAGCATGGCAGGAGGGAAAACACTGATTTTTAATTGATACATTAAACAGTCAAACAGATTGCACAACCTCAGGCAATGAACAAAACAGCGTGCATAACTCTAAGCCGTAGGCAAGTAGAAAAGGACTATCTCTCCCTCTGTCATGTGCCTGTCCTTATTCTAAGACTTATTTTCTATTCTGCAGGGGTGCGCTTTCATTGTGTCGTCTGATTCAGCTGCTGAACAGTGTGCACATAGACTCGCCTCGTTTGCAGAAGAACTGCTGCTCCTCTGATGCACGGCCACAGCACAGAAATGGGATCTGTTAAGCCTGTTGTCTGGAAATCGTCTTGTATTCAGTTTTCTGATCCCAGCGTGTGTGTGTGTTTCATAGGAAGTAATGTGCCTTAAATAGCAAAGTGCTTGTTGTTTGCCAGGACTCCTTAAAAATGACTTATACTGGTGCTGCGTGACATCACTGGGATTTAAGCAAGGTCAGCTAGGTTTATAAAGAGTATGATTAGATTAAGTGTTTCTTTATGTAAGACACTTACTCCGTGTTGGGAAGGTTACTGTTAAAATGTATTCCACTACAGATTACATGCCCCAAGATGTATTTTGTAACGTATTCCGTTACGTTACTCAATGAGAGTAACGTATTCTGAATACTTTGGATTACTTAATATATTATCATGCTTTTTACAGCTACATGAATGTCCCATTGCTGTGTGATTTATTACTGTTACTGAAGGTTACTCTCCACACCAACACCAGCTAGATGTTTAAATCTTAATATAAATGAGTAACAGTAGGTGGACATTAGGTAAGGCTGCACTTTTTGCAGCGATCTCGTGTAGAAAACTATTCCGCACGTATATAAAACAGGTCCGCGGCTCCAAACCGTAGTAAAGGGACCTCTGGCTGATACGTCGGGTTCGTGTCGGCTCGTAGCTGAAAACTAGCTTTACTTTGTTGTCTGGGTCAACTTTTCTTGCGAGAGACAGAGAGAGGCGTTGAAAGGCTGCTGCAACTGAGCTTATTGTTTTCGGAGGAAAACAGGAACACGGTGTACAGTCGAGTCTTAATAGCTTACTTACAACTGGGCTCGTCAGGCACTCTTCTTGGCTGCAGTGGTTATTATTATATTTACATGCTTCCAGCTCCCGTTTCTGCTCAATGACAGCTTGTACTTTCTCTCCCTCCCTCGCTCACAGTCACATAACGGGTATGGCAGTCCATTCTCCCTGCAGCACGGACTACACTGCCCATCAGGCCTCATGCTTTAGGGCGATGCCTGTAACACTCTGCCTGTTGCCTTCATATTAAATCATTTGTAAAAATAATTCTTCACTTCATTATGAGACATGAGATTGAGGCACAGGCATTAGAGCCTCTTAATGCCTGTTTTGTTTGGGTTTCCACCGGCGTGGAATTACCAATAATAGAGAGGGCATAGCCTAACATATGAAACAGGAAAAGACCGCCGTGTAATCCATTTATTTCAACAAAGTAACTGTATTCTGAATACCACCTTTTTAAACTGTAACTGTAACGGAATACAAAATAAAAGTGAAGGTGTTTTGTTACCGGGGTTTTGGGAAGGTCCACAAGAAGGTCCACCTTCCCAAATTGCTAATCCTTACGTGCAATTTCCAGATGCCTGAAGGTCCCATGTTCATCAGTTCAGACAATAATACACAATTATAAAAAACATGGGAATGTACATCCATCATACGGCTCTGGAAAGAGACGGATTCACAGAGAGGAATGTTTTTTGGTCCGAAATGTGCAAATCAGCCCCAAACCCAATCAACAGCAAAAGACCTTGTGAAGATGCTGGCTGAAACTGGTTAGACAGTGTTACTGTCCACAGTAAAACGAGTCCTGTACCACCACGAGCTGAAAGGTGTAGTGATGCGCGAATCATGAACGAATCGTTCAATACTCGAGAATCACTTTACTGACTCATGAATCATGATTCACAAGCCCAACTGACTCACTGACTCATCCATGTTGCTGTTAGCAGCAATGTATCTAGCTTATAATTAAAATTGTGGAGAAAAACACCACATCCAGTATCGTAACAAAAAGATTTCTGCTCTGAACTGGAAGAAAAAACCCTGAGTAGAAGCTCACATCAAGACAATAGCTCCTCAGTTCACAGTAGCATCACTCTGCTAACATGCTAACAGCACATTTGAGCTACTCACCCCCTCCCTCCTGTGCTGAATCATAGCGCGAGCGAATCACTCAGGACTCACTCACCCCCTATCCCCGTCCCTCTTCCCCGCTGTTTTTCTTTCCCTCTTTCTTTCTCCCCTTTCTTTTCCCCAGTGAAGTCTGTCCCGTATTTAGCAAGTAAAAATAAAATAAAATAAACAATAAAAGGTGAATCAAATAGACCATTACGGCAAAGCTGGGATGGTCCATTTGGTAAAGTAAATCCATTGGGCATCTTTGTTCGCATTTAGACAATAATTCTGATGGCAAAAGAGCCAAACGGGACAGGCCAAAAAAAAACCCCAAAAAAATGTCGTAGAGTTGGAAGAAGGACCCAAGATGCAGGCAGTGGATGAGATACCGGTGGTTTTATTTACAGAGGTGTAGTGGCAAACAAACAGTGGGGCATAACAAATAACTAAATACACCTAAACTGGGAGAACTAAAAATAACAGACCTGGGAGCATACGACAACGGGATGAGAAGCAGAGAGAAGCAGACGAGGAACAGGACACCGTGGAACACAGGGTAACAGACTGACACGGAGTTACACAGACGAACCGGCAACAGGCAGGAGAACACACAGGGCTTAAATACGCACACCAGTAATCAGGGGATGAGAGACAGGAGGGCAACACAGCTGGGAGGAATCAGAGCTGACGGGACAGGGGAAACGTAAACTGAGCACACTCACATATGACACAGACCTTCACAATAAAACAGGAAACTCAGACACATGGAACCAGACAAGACATCGAACTAAACAGACAGATTCACAAACAGATGGGGAGACACCATAGACAGACAGATACAGACGCAGACTCAGAGGCAGACTGAATATAACACATAGAACTTAAACAATCATCATCAAGAAAATGATAACGAACTAAAAGCGCTGGGTCACCGACCCAGGACCATGACAAAAAACCAGTTCAGTTCAGTTCATTTTTATTTCAAACATTTCAAACATGTGCCTTCACAATCATTACAAAATATCATTCCATTATTTGTTTGAAAAGGAGTAGGCTGAAGTATTTACTTATTTGTCCCTACCCCCTCAAGTTTTACCTCTCATTCATTTAATTTTTTTTTGTCTTAAATGAAACAAACAACATATGAAACATATGAAACATATGAAGTAAAACAAAACATAACATACATAAATCAAAACAAGAAATTAGCAAGCCCCACCACAGTATAGTTTCTTTCATATGAAAAATACAGAATGTGTATATTTGCAGATACACAAGTTATGGAAAAACAACAAACCAAAACAAAACAAAAAAAACAAAAAAGAACCGCAACACCATTACCAGCAACATTACCGTCCTGGGTTAACCCCGTTTTCTTCATTCTTATACTTATTTAAAATTAGGTTTTTATATTTTACTTTAAACTGTTTTATGTTTTGACTGTCTTTTATTTCTTCTGTTAGACTGTTCCATAATTTAACTCCTGCAATTGAGATAGACATAGTTCTTAAAGTTGTTCTAGCACTTTGTATTTTTAAATTCCATTTCCCTCTTAAGTTATACCCACCTTCTCTTTCTATGAACAATTTACAGATTTCTTTTGGAAGCAATTTATTTCTGACTTTATACATTATTTGCGCTGTTTTAAGCTTCACCAAGTCTTGGAATTTAATAGCTTGCATTTTGACAAAGAGTGCATTTGTATGGTCCCTGTACCCTACATTATTTATTAATCTAATGGCCCTTTTCTGTATTATAGTTATTGTTTGTGTGTTACTTTTGTATGTGTTTCCCCAGACCTCTACACAGTAGCTCATATATGGCAGTAGTAAAGCACAGTATAAAATGTGCAGTGCTTTCTGATCCAACATATGCTTTGCTTTCCCCAGGACGGCAATGCCCCGTGCCAATTTCCCCCGAACATAAGTAATGTGTGGCTTCCAACAGAGCTTGTGGTCAATGATCACCCCAAGAAATTTTATTTCATTTACTCTTTCTAAATATACATTGTCAACACATATTTCTACTTCGATGTTTTTCTTTTGGTTTCCAAACAACATAAATTTGGTTTTATCGAGATTCAATGATAATTTATTTATATCAAACCACTTCTTTAATATCGTTAATTCCTGTGTGATCATTTCCAAAACCTGTGGCAACTCCCCACCTGCACACAGTATATTTGTGTCATCTGCAAATATTACAAACTTTAAAATCTCTGATACTCTGCAGATATCATTTAAGTACATAATAAACATTTTTGGACCCAGTACTGAACCTTGAGGTACTCCACAAGCTATATCCATCAAATTAGATTTATATTCATTTATTTGTACATATTGTTGCCTATTCCCTACATAGCTTTTTAACCATTCCAAAACCACTCCCCTAAACCCGTACTTTTCCAGTTTTTTTAATAGAATTTCATGATTAACAGTATCAAACGCCTTCTTTAGATCTAAGAAAACTCCGAGCGCATACCTCTTATTATCCATACATTCCGTTATCTTTTCCATTAAATCTATCAGTGCCAAAGCTGTTGATCTGTTGTTTCTGAACCCATACTGACTATCTGTCATTAATTCATATTTTTCCACAAAACTATCAAATCTTTTTATGAAGAGTTTTTCCAGTATCTTAGAGAACTGGGAGAGTATTGACACTGGTCTATAGTTTGTAAAATGATGTCTTTCACCGGTTTTGTAAATGGGAGTAACTTTAGCAAAACCGCTGTTTGAAACGACAAGTTGAATATATATTTTAATGGTTTTACGATACCATCAATAACTGTCTTTACCGTTACCATATCAATATCATTCCAGTCTGTACTGGTTTTGTTCTTAAGTCCTCTAACCATGTCATAAATCTCTTTCTCTTCCACTGCTCTTAAAAACATTGAGCTACTATTCCTTTCAATATTTTCACCAGTGTCCCTTTCTATTCCATCAACCTTTATTTCTTCTGCCAGTTTTGGCCCTATGTTTACGAAGAATTCATTAAAGCCATTTACTATCTCCTCCATGTTATTAATACTTCTTGTCCCTTCTATAAAGTACCCAGGGTAATCATTATTCCTTGATTCATTTTTGATTATTCTGTTTAATACATTCCATATATCTCTTGTGTTATCTTTATTGTGTTCTAACCTTTTAATGTAATACTCTCTTTTACAGGATCTCATTATATTAGTTAATTTATTTTTGTAAGTTTTATACTTCATTTCAGTTTCTATTGTTCTCTTTTTTATGAATTCTCGATATAGGGTATTCTTTTTTTTGCTGGCATTTTGTAGTCCTTTTGTCATCCATGGTCTTCCTGCATAATTGTGTTTCCTATTGATTTCAATTACTGGGCAGTTTTTATCAAGTAATGTGTTAAATGTTCTTAAAAATCCTTCGTAAGCTTTATTAACTTCTGTTTGTTCATACACAATATTCCAATCTTGCTTTAAAAGTTCATTTCTAAGACAATTTAAGGTCTTCTCTGTTCTTATTCTTTTGTAAATAATCTTATGTCCATCGTTGTTCACTTTATAATGGCATTTATAAGATGCAAAGACTGGTAAATGGTCACTTATATCATTGATTAACAGCCCACTTTTTATCTTTCCTTCTATTATATTTGTAAATATATTATCTAATAGAGTTGCACAATGAGATGTTATTCTGGTCGGTCTTGTTATCAGTGGAAATAAACCGATGCTGTACATGGAATCAATAAATTCTTCTGTACTCTTATTATGATTTGGATTCAATAAGTCAATATTAAAGTCCCCACAAATAAACATTCTTTTCTGATTTATATTTGTAAATAAGTCCTCCATATTATCCTTAAATATCTCAATCTTAGATCCTGGTGTTCTATATATACAACTGACAATTAGGTTTTTCCTTTTTTCTATACTTATTTCCACTGATAAACATTCCATCACTCCATCAATAACAGTCGTCATTCTTCCCATTCTTTTGTACTTTAGGTTTTTATCAATGTAAAGTGCCACCCCACCTCCTTTCTTGTTGATCCTGTCTACATGAAGGAATTCATATCCATTTATTTTAAAGTCTTCTTCTTTTCCAGGAGTTATCCAGGTCTCCGATATGGCTATCACATTGAATGGCTGTTCAAACTGTGTTATGTAGTCTTTGATGGATTGAAAGTTTGCATATAAGCTTCGACTATTAAAGTGAACCATTGTTATACCCTGTTCTACCTTGAATTCCTTTTTAAGTTGCTCATTTGTATAATAATTGCATTCATTTGTCTTATTGTTAAAGAAATTACAATCAGGATCTATGTTGCTGTCATACATCAATGTCTTATTTTCAATATCTATATGAGTTGTTAGTTGAAAATTGTCAGACATCTGCGTTGGTTGTGCACTTGGACGGTCCCATCATATTTAGCACTGCTTTGCATTTATCAGTTATATTTTTCTAGTTCAGTCATCTCTTTGATGACTAGAACCTTAGCCTGCTCTGGTGTTCCATTTAACTTAATGAATATTTTACAGTCTGACGTCCAAGTTGACTGTATTTTCTTCTGTTTTCTTAATATTCTTGCTTGTCTTGCAATGTCTGCATTTTTCTTGATTAGGTGTTCATTTAAATAAACATTTGTACCTTTTAGCTTTCTTCCTTGCTTGAGCAGTTCTTTTTTCTGTTTTCTATTAACAAAACGAATGATAATGGCAGGTATTTGATTTTTTCTCAGAAGAGGATGGCATCCTTCAATATTTTTACTGTCCATTTCTATACCTTTGCTTTTAAAGAAGGCCATTACCTGCTCTTCCAAAGAGCGTAGCTCTTGCTCGGGTGGCTCCCCTCTCTCTGATGCTGCTACCCGTGCGTATGTCTGATGCTTGGTTTCCAGTCCTGTCACTATCACATCATTTACTCTTGAATATTGTTCCAGATCTGACACCCGTCCTTCCAGCATAGCAATCTTCTTGTCCTTTTCCTCGCTCTGCCTTCTTAGTTCTTTAATATCATCCATTAAATTGAGTATCAGTTTTTGTTGTTTGGAAATTGTTGTTATTTCTTCAGACATAAAGTTTAGGGATTTCTTTATGTCCTCCAGTTCCTCCTCATTAACGTTGCTCCTCTTAGGCGGCATCTTAACGGCGTTAAGGCCCACTGGTTGCGAAGCACCCTTGAGGGTTGCCGAAACCCGGCCTGTCCTGGCAATTAACCTCACTGGTTAATTGCCTTCAACTCCTGGGTTTGCTTTTTTAGGTGGCATTTTGAAAATGATGAGATTGGTATTTCCTTGTGATGGCCCGTTGAAGTCACTGTTGATTTACTTGTTGGTGCCTTGCTAGAGGATCCTGGGCCTAGTGGCTGCTGGAGGATCCTGGGCCTGGTGGCTGCTGGAAGAGCCTGGGCCTGGTGGCTGCTGGAAGAGCCTGGGCCTGGTGGCTGCTGCAGGATCCTGGGCCTGGTGGCTGCTGGAAGAGCCTGGGCCTGGTGGCTGCTGCAGGATCCTGGGCCTGGTGGCTGCTGGAGGATCCTGGGCCTGGTGGCTGCTGGAAGAGCCTGGGCCTGGTGGCTGCTGGAAGAGCCTGGGCCTGGTGGCTGCTGCAGGATCCTGGGCCTGGTGGCTGCTGGAGGATCCTGGGCCTGGTGGCTTGTCCAACAAAATGGGGGAGTGTTGTGTCAGGAAGGGCATTCGGGGTAAAATCTGTGCCACATCAACATGCATATCCATCTGCTGTGACCAGCCCTTGGGAAATAAGGGAGCAGCTGGAACTACCTTCTACTTGTAAATGTGGTGCCACAGTTCCTGAACATTGCGCATTCATTTGCGCAAAACAAAACAAAACAAAACAAAAAAAACCAGTTTTCTCTCTTTATTCTGACATTTAAGAAATACAAAATACATGCTAATATTTATTGACCTAAAACTAAAACGTTTACTCTGATTTGATGTTTGATGGTATTATAAAAATGTTTATTTTTTTCTGAAGTGTATGTAAATATCTGGTTTCAACTGTACTATCTGCTGTCTTTCTATTCATCATAAACTTTAAATTTACCCTAAATTACCTAAATATCCATATTTTAATGTGAGAATCGATTCTAGAACATATATCTAGAATCAGCAGAATTGATATTTCAGTATCGATCCACACACAGCTACTTCCACCGTCCTTTGGGTGACACTTGATGCAGATGAGCCTGTCCTAGCTTACTGAATTGACGAGGACAAGGATGTGACAGTTTCAGGAGATAATAAAATATTCAACCACCCAAAAGCTGGCTGAAGTACTTGAGCTTCCTCTCCCCCTGCCTGCTGTTGGACACCTGAACATTACCCCGCTCATTCTTCTTAGTCAATCACAGCGTTACACACAACCTGCCTTCCATTTACACGATACTCTTTCACACATACATTGTTCTTGTCAGTGTTGCCTGTGTGGCAGGCGAGGGTAGGACCCAAACGCACGACTCAGAGGCCGAAATTAACATAAAGCAGGAGCTTTATGTGGCGTTAAACTGAACTAAAAATAAAGTACAAAGAAAAACAGAAGCAAGCAAAAGATAAACTAGAAACAAACAATCTTACACACAAGGAATACATTACATTACTTACAATACATACAGGAAATACACGCATGATAACGAGCAGATGGGCAACAGGAGGAACAAATCAGACAAAACGAGACAGGGGAAGCAAAACTGAACACAATGCATGCAAGACAAGGAAACACACCGACAGAGACTCAGACTCAAGACACAATGACTGGGGAGACAGGAGTAACCACGGGAACAAGACGGACTAAAGGAGAACTAAGCAGCAACCCCACCAAAACAAGAAACAGTCCAGAACAAAACAGTTCAGGAAACCGGCCGAAGAGGCAGCGACGGAGCAATTCAGGAGGCTGGCAGTGGCGATGGAACGGATCAGGGGGGCAGCAGCGCCGTGGCACGGCAGTTGCAGGACGTGCAGGCCGTGGCTCGGGCTGAACATGTCCCGACATGCGCAAATGACCTCTAGCTGTGACGCAGCTAGCTGGGGGCTGCGCAGGGCTCGCAGCAGCAGGCTCATGTGATGGGTGTCCCTCCGGTTCAGGCAGAGACCCAATGGCTTTGGTCCCAGATGCTGACAATTATGGCGTGGCGTCTGCAGCAGGCGGCGTGGAGTCCACCAGAAGCTCAGCAGGCTCAGCTAAGCTCCCAGCTGATTTGATTTGATTTGATATACCTTTATTAGTCCCACAAGGGGAAATTTCATAAGGCTGCCGACCTATTGCACGCAATGGCGGCGCCATCTTACCCTCCGACCATACATACATTACACAAACATCACATGGGGAAGACAGGTCAGAGAGGTATAACAATGGAAAATGCACCACATGAGGAAAGATAAGGAGAAAAAAATAACTCCCCCCAGACTGAGCTCCAACAGTTTGAGAACAGAAAAAAACACCTCTGCACATGAAAAACCTCTTAATACACCAAAGAAACACATGACAAGCAACAGGGGGGTAAAGGGTGAGAGACAGCCGAATTAGACAGCACATCCGGGCCTGCGTGCGCTGGTGTCCTTGATCCACCGTCAAGGGAATAAGCATCGAAGGCATTTGGAAAGGGAGGGGGGATGAGTGTGTGCATATCAGTGTATATGTATGTGTGTGTGTCCATAGCTCAGCTGAGACAGTGTCCTTCACCCTGCCAGGCTAAGTAAACAGTCTTCCAGCCAACCCAGGTGGCCTTGCATGGAATGGGAAGGAACAGACTCAACACAGTCGTTATCAGGGAGTTTTTGTTCAGCTCCAGCCTTGCAGCTGGCACCAAAGGGGTATGCACATGAAGTGATGGTGCTTTTTACTTTAGTGCGAACAGCTCATATGAATTTCAAAGCAGTTCTACAGTCCAACACTGGTCTCTCAATCTCCCGTTGGAGAGCCGCGAGCTTCACCATACTTGCGTTCTGTGATGTTGTCATTCTTGTGCTCAAGGAGCCGATTCTGAGAACTCACGACAGTGGGCCTCCCCGAGATGTCATCCAATTTGCGCTCAGAGATGTTATTCTGAGTATTCACGGCAGCCGTAGCCTCTCCAAGATCTTATCCATGCTGCACTCAATGAGCCCATTTTGAGAAACTCACGCCTCTCCCATCGTTCCAATCCCAGCGGGCAGCCTTGTGGGGGTTTGAACAGCCAGTTCCACTTTCTCAAGCCAGCTCCAATCAGCCAGAACCCTGTTACCATGGTTCCGAATAGGTAGATATCTTCAGCACTCAGGCTCACCCGAGCCCAAACTTCTCGTTGAGAAAGGGGTGTCAATTGCATTTAAGGACCAGTTGATCCAACCCATAATTCCTCTTTTAGGTTTTAGAGAACAGACTGTGAGAGAGTGTTCCAGGGAAAATACAAAAAAAAAAACCACGAGACTAGACAAGGACATAAGAGGCTAACCAGGGAAGCTAAGGGAGAGGAGGAGGAGGAGAAAAGTGCGACCGCCTTCATCAAGAGCAAGAGTAAAAAAAAAAAAACGCAGGAAGCTGCGTAAATTCCACCAGGGGTCCAACATGAACTGAGGCCTCCTGTTCAGGGTAGGCCCTGGTCAGAGTTTCAGTCTCCGTGGGGTTAGCAGCACTAAGAACTGTCTCTAATACTAAATGCTCTGACTCAGGAAAATAGTCAGTGGCAGAATCTGTGTCTAAACACTCAGAACTTTTAATTGGATGGGAAACAGAGGAAACTAAAACAGCATTCACAATTACCTGCGCCCTAGTGCAAAACACAGTACCAGTTACAATACAATGAACTGATTTGACTGAAAAACCAGTTGTTATGGATAATACTATTGCAGTAGTTGTGAAGCTAGGCGAGCATCTCCTCCTCTGAGGCAAAACTTGAGTGTGCTGGGTCCTAACAAAATAAGACAGGAAGCAGACCGACAGAGACTCAGACCCTAGACACAATGACAGGGGAGACAAGAGTAACCATGGGGACAAGACTGACTAAAGAAGATTAGGCACTGAGGGAAGGATAGCTAAGCTCACTTAAGAAACCCACATTAAACATGACGAAAGAATAACCATGAACATAAGAATCACAGTGAATATTCAAAAGCAAACAGCCAGAACACTAGAAAACACAGACCCAGTGCCACAATACTTCTATTGTTTTCATGGAGTGGCCATTGGCGTGTTTGGCTGCCGCTGTTCTCACTTTATATTGACTCTTTAATTGTGTTTTTATTTTGCTGTACAGTGGGCCCTCGCTATAACACGGTTCACCTTTCGCGGCCTCGCTATTTCATGTATTTTTTTTTTGTGCAATTTTGCATGGTTTTTTTTTGGTTGGTTGGTTTTCTTTGTTTTTAGTTTTTTGTACGACCTATTGTGTTCTGCGTCCTGATTGGCTGTAGACCATTGTCAGTCAATCCCGTGTTGTGTCTCCTGTACAGTACCGAATGCGTTCAGCTTGTCAAATTTATATAAATCTTTTATCCCTAGCAGCGTGACTCTGAAGTGCTGGACTGTATGTTTGTAAGTTTTCTCCCCAACAAACAACAATGTCGACAAAACGTCGTCACCTGCAGGTGCCTTTGGTTTCATTCTATAATACTGGACTCATTCTTTCTACGAAGGTTTGAACTTTGAGAGTTTAAAATGTTCCTGCCTGTCTGAGAAAAGAGTATGTAGTGTGTAGTGAGGGGTTTTACAGCCTTAAAACATCTATAATAATTGTAAAAGATAAAGTTGGCTACTTCACGGATTTCACTTGTCGCGGGTTATTTTTGGAACGTAACTCCCGCGATAAACGAGGGACCGCTGTACTAATGTAATGTGACCTTGAGGGTTCTGTTTCTGATTAAAGCGCGTCTAAATAAAATGTATAATATAACAATGTGTGTGCTAAAATGTGTGAGTGTAAGAAGGAAAATGTGTAAATATAAAAATTACAATAAAACTATGCATGTATGTGAAAGTAGAACGCATGTACGTGAGAGCGAAAGAATGAGTTTTGGCTTGTACGGCTCGTCATATTACAAATGTGTAAATGTTAACTAACTAGTAGCATCCAGAACAAGAAGCAGGGAGTACAAGAGAGTTCCACTGAATTTTATCCTGGGAAACAGCTCACTTCCTGTAAGACTTCACGTGTCAGAGTTGTATATCCCTATTCTGAAAAGTACCAGATAGCTTCTTTTCTTTGAAACTGAAGCCCCTGAGGAACTTTCTTAAACCTGCATATGTTTTCATAAATACCAGGCAGTCATGCCTTTGGTTTCACAATGACTAATAGAAAGTCCTGTTGAAGTATAGTAGTAAGTAGTAGTCAGAGCTCTACTCTGACCTCAGTAAGCACCCCAAATGAAGAACTTGCGAAACCGACTTAACTTACCCCCACGTTCAGGGGGCATGAGGGGTGAAACACAACACGGGCTTTTTCATTTTAGCAAAATTCAATTTTTATTGTTCACTTTTGTAATCCTTTTTAATTAAACAAAGGTCAAAGATGTGGACAGTGAAAACTTAAAAACATGTCACATAAAACGTAAAAAGTTGAGGCAACCAGTTGCCCTCAGTTGCAATAATTTCAAGAGCCTTCACCAATAACACCCTGCACCGTTAATATTTAAGAAATATAAAAATTAATCATTTCAAAAATAATATCTATCATGAACTGGCTGTGCACAGCAGCCAGGATAGGACCCAAAAGCAGACTTAAACTCAAAAACACAGCTTTATTGCGGGCGTGCAGGTGATACAAAATGAAGCTAAAAAGGAATTCCAGAACCTAAACATATGGAGAAACACACAACGAAATACAAAGCAGTGAATGGGGGAAGTGAGAACACGAAACACAGCTGACACAAATGAACATGACGCCACAGGGGCAGCAAAACTGAACACACTGAACATGGAAACACAAGACTTTCACAGTAAAACAGGAAACATGGTGAGACGTAAACTGGGGGACGCAAGCTTGATACGAGAGTCAGAAAGAGAGTGAGGGAGAAAGAGAGGGAGGAAGCAGAAGACAGAGACCTGACACGCTGGGAAACATGGACACACAAGGAGCGGGACATGGGCGCAGGAGAGGGACATATGTTGTGGCCATTTTTGTTGAATGTTTATAAAACGCAATTTGTATTCATTTTTGTTTTTACTTTAAAGTTGTAAGAACATGCTGACCTAGTTTTGTTATGTAAATTTGTAATTCATTTTATTGGAAAAGGTTTTGGAAAGTGATTGGTTTATTGGCTTATGGACCCGCCCATTAATCAGGGGATTAAGAGCACCCTGGAGGGGTGTGGCAAAGATGGTTTTTTATTTGCCAAATGTCTGATGGGAAGATGGAAGGGTTAGAAAATGATTTTTTGACCACTTTTGAAGGTGTTAAAGCAAATTGAGTTAACTTTCGTTTAATTTTTCTTGGACTATTTTGGTGTTTGGAACATAAAAGGCCGTGACAACATAAGAACCATGACAATATCAAATTCTAAAAACTGATATGTAAACTGATATGTACTCCTGAATGTCTCAATAGCAGATCTGATTGATTACACTGCAAACTACTGAAACACAAAAATTCTAAAAAGTACATATACTGTTTATTTTTATTTTTTGATACCTGCTTGGTTAACATTCATATTCAAAACAATGAGAAATCAAAAATTTATTGCACTCCACCTATGGCAACAAAAAATGAAATGCAACACGAAACAAGACACTGTGCTCCGATCCAGCGATACAAACTCTTCAGTCTCTAAGTTAGGGGACAGTTTATCAGCTTTCAGGCTACTGTACTCTGAATATACAGCGTTGTTCAGTCTCTGGAGACATTTTTAGTAGAAGGTGTAGTGCATGGATCACTCCAAACATTACCAAGAAGTTCATCAGCAGTTATTTACACAACTGAATTTAACAAGATGTAAGGAGATGCTTCATGAGTTGTCCTGGCTGATTGCTGTCCTCTACACTGACAGCGCATTGTTTATGCTGTCTTTATACTAAAGCCGTCGCAATGAAGGTAGAATCCAAGTTTGAACAGGAACACAACAGCCACTGTCATCAGTCCAACAAAGTCTTTTGGAGTAAATCCATCACAGCACAGCAAGCTAACCAGTTAACCGGCACTAAATTGCAGATTATTGTCATTCATCCTCTACATAACACAGTTAGTCTTTAAAAAAAATAATGTCAAATGTACAGACCCAGTATCTGATTTAAAAATATGAGAACTTACATGTAAGCTTTAAATGTACAGTTTATGTGAGACCACCGAGCAGCCCTCACCTGTAAATCTAATCTCTCTTCTTCCTCTTTCTCTCACCATCTCTGAGTGAAGCCCGCTCTCTTCCTTTTGTCTTCCTGTGAAAAACAGCAGCTGTACCTTCAGCTAGCAACACACTGTGTGACACACTGTGGAAGCAAACAGTTTGTGTTTGCTGATGTTTGTGAGCTGGTAGAAATGTTGCATTTGAAATGACCTGCTACTTAAAAAGCATTATTTCCTTTATGCTCCTCTCATTCCTCGCTCCTCTTTTTAGCCATAGCTAAATGCTGAAGTACAGCAGCCGCGACTTGTGGACACTCGTTCCAGTGTTGCACCAAAAAACCCCAACCAACTCACTTTGGCACAGTTCTGCTTATAGCCTGGTGATTAATACATGAAAAGGATCTGTTGCTGTTTAGGCAATGTCAGTTTGATGTTTGAAGGTCTGCAGGGATGTGAAAAACCTTAAAATGAACCACAAGTAACAAGCCTGTTTTGAAAATGTAAGGAGTAGAAATAACAGATATTTGTTTAAAAATGTAGGAAGCAAAAGATACCTACTCAAGTAAAGTACAGATATCATTCTACATAAGTACAATAATAAAGTATTTGTACTTCATTACTTCCCACCACTGTGTTGTCCCCTGCCTTTAATTTTAATGCAACTCACTAAACTGCATTGTGCATTGTGCTGGCCTGTGTGGTGCAGTCCTGCGGTCCATCCTATAGGTCTGCTGCCCTGTGCCCGTGCCCAGCTGTCTGGGTTGGTGTGGACGCCTTGTGGGAGTGGTCATTGTGTGCAGTTGCAGGTGTTGCTGCAGCGCCCTTGTCATGCTGGCTGGTGTCACTCTTAGGCTTTGGTTCTGTTTGTTATCCCTTGGCTTCTGCGGTGCCCCCCCTCTGGGTGCCTGTGTCAAAGAGACTTATACTGGATCTGTAAGGGGGGCACTGGTTGAGGTTTTCTTGCATTCTGTTGGCACACAGCACGCTGGTGTTCTCAGCTTGTTGGTCTTTGCTCTTTGTTCTGGGCACACATGGATTCTCATCACTTCATCAAGCACTCTAGGATGCTTGAACTCTGCTGATTCAGGTCATTTTGACGGCGGTGGAGGTGTCATCACAGCACAATTTTAGCTGGATACAAAAATGTCTTGTACTCTTCTCTGAAGCCATGTGAGTGAAATTATCTTTATTATTTTTGTTGTTGTCTTTTTTTTACTTTGAAAGTCAGTAGAGGGAAGAAATTGTCTAATGTCATCAGTGGTCAAGGTTATGTTTTGCTTTTAGGCACCCGGGTGTTTTGCCCCCATTGCTTTTGTTTTTGCTGATGTTTCCCAGGAGGCGGTTTATCATTTTGTTTCTCCATTTTGTTTTTTGTTTGTTTGTCTGTTTGTCTTAGTTATTGTTAGTCCTTATTTGGTTGTTGTTAAGAAACGGACAGAGAACTGACAGTATGATTATTCCAGTTGTATATTTGTTAATGTTTCTGTCCATCCAAAATATGATTAAAAAAAGAAATTATCTTTATTATTGTTCTAATTTTATTGTAGCCGTTAATGTGGGGTCACCAGCTAAAAGTAGCATCTCTGACACAACCAGAGATAACCCAAGAGCGCACAGTGGAGTCAGGCCAGCAGTAGTGACAGCAGCAGCTATGGAGTGTGTTCTCAATCTCACTGGCTACATATCAGCTCCTGCCATCTGTGCCAGCCGCATTTCAAATTCAGCTCTTTTTATGAGCCTAGAAATCGAGCAGGCAGATTCTCCTAAAGCCTTGGCATTACACAGGGAGTGTAACAAATGGGATTTCTCTGGTCTTTGATCTTTATTTTCAGTCTGATGCCATCTGCATGCAAAGACACTAGCGTGGCCCACTACTGCAGACAAGTGAAGCACATTAATATTCAAATGATAGCAATTATCCAAAGAGGCCGTGCACGCGTTGTCACAAGCTCTTTTTGAGGGCTGTATTTTCAATTCACACTTTGTTATAGCTATAAAGATTCTGTGCATATTGCTCAGGGATGATCTGACTATCTGCATATGCACTACATACGGTATTTTTAGCAAAATGAGGTTATTGCTTTTGGATATCCAATTCAAGGAGATTTAAGAAAAATCACACATAATTGCAGCCCATTACGGTTAACAGCACAGTGTGTAAATCTTGAAAGAGGACTAATCCACAGGAAAGGTGGATGCTGCATCTCCCTGTGGCTGAGGAACAGATGGCATCCTGTTTGTAACCTTCCTTACTAGTCTATAAAAGTTCAATATCAAGCAACTCCACAGAACATTTATACCCCTGACATTTGTTCCATTTTGTTGTTAGAGCTACAGTCATACCTGGTTATTGCCCATTTTCTTACCTGTTTCAAAATCAAATTCAGAGTAGTGTGCAGGGGGAGGCTCCTGCTCCTCCCCACATTCACATCTGGGCTCCATTTAGACTCAGCAGTTAACCCTAAATGTAGTCTTTGTATTGTGAGAGGAGCCGGGGAAATCCCCATCAGGCAAGTAAGATTCTGAAGATGCTACACAGAAAAGGCCCAGAGCACTCTGGCTGTGACGTGCCAATGCTAGCCACTATATCACAGTGCACCAAGCTGGTTATACAACCTCATTATAGGCTGGAAGCAGTTGGAAAACACTTGGATCTGTCCAAAGCACAACACCCATCATCATCGCTACGGTTGACACGTTAACACAAAGGAATGTGTTTATGGAGTAAGCCCTGATACGTGCTACGTAAATCTGTTCCAGTATATACCGTTCCACACCCACATGTAATTCTGGATGTGTGCTTTATATAATAAGAAAAGAGTCGCGTGCTGAAAATAAACTAGTTTCTCCTTAACAACGTGACGCTGAATGTCTACTGTGTTGAAACCACAGAAGATGGGAAACGTTGTGTCAAATTAAGATGCGTGTTTTGCAGTCTAACCCCTTTGTTTTATGGTGGTCATAGAAATGAGAACACCCTGTGAAAAATATCCCTTCATTACAAAAGGTTGGAAATTTAAAGAAGGAACATTTAGGGCCAGATATCTAACGTTTGCAACAGCACAAAACCTTTTGAGGTTAAAAGGCTCCTCGATTGACTAAAACGGCTCATTATCTGTTGTGTGACTGACAGTTCTGAGCAGTATTTTTGTGGCTGGCCTTACAGCATGTGTACATGTATGCAAATTTATATGAGTCACCTGAGTGACTTCCCTTCTGAATCTGTAACAAATAAGCGTTATACTACTAGATGAATGGCTGAATGTCACAATGTGCTGTTAAAGCTAAAAAGCTGATCTGATAAACAATGTTTTGTGTTCTTCTGCACATCATACAAGTCATTGTCTTCTGGCTATGTTCCCTCTGTCTTTAAACATACTATAGTGCAACCTGCTCGTAAAAAAAGGCGTCTTGATCATTGTGATTTCGTTAATTATAGGCCGCTATCCAAACTTCCGTTCCTCTCCAAAATCCTAGAGAAGATAGTTCTCTCGCAACTCCAGAACTCCAGGCCTCAGGGCATTCTGCTGTATTAGTCTTATTGGATTTGTCCTCAGCCTTTGACATGGTTGACCACAATATTTTATTAATAGGTTAGAATGCACTGTGGGCATTCGGGGCGAAGCCCTTAACTGGTTCAAATCATACTTTTTGAACAGGTCTTTCTCCGTTACCTTGGGTACTTATTCATCCTCAACTGCATCCTTATGCTGTGGTGTATATATGGTATGTATGCTCCCCCTAGGCTTAATCTTTGAAAAATATAACATTTCTTATCACCTCTATGCCGATTACATACAAATATATGTTATATATTTTCAATTAGATGATGACGACATTGCTCCTTCGTTGCACTGCTTCCTCGAGTGCATGAGAGAAGTCAGAGAAAGGCTTTCAGACAATTCCTTTATCCTGAATGAAAAGAAAACGGGGTTTGTGGTGTTTGGCAACCATATCCCAGGGGCCTATCAGCTGATACCTTTGGTTCCTGACTCAGTTAGTGACCTAGGTGTCCTGCTGGACAGCTCGTTCAAATTTAACAAACAAGTGTCCTCAGTAATCAAATCTAGCTTTTACCAACTGCGCCTTATTGCTAAGGCTAAGCACTATGTCCCTCATAAAGATCTTGTAAAGCTCATTCATGCTTTTGTGACTTCTCGATTGGATTACTGTAACTCCCTCTGGTCTTCACTCTGCTCTCCTTCACAGACTTCAGCTTGTCCAGGATGCTGCGGCTCGCCTCCTGACTGGCACTAGAAAGCATGCCTCTATCACCCCAGTTCTTATTGATTTGCATTGGTTACCCATAAAAGATCGCATTGAATTTAAAATATTGTTGCTCACCTTTAAAATTATAAATAATTTAGCCCCTCGTTATCTTGTCGATCTTCTTAGTCTTTATGTCCCTGGGCGAGCCCTCAGGTCTTCAGTCCAATTACTCCTCCAGCCTAGATCTAGACTTAAATCGAGGGGTGACCGTGCTTTTGCCCTGGTTGCACCGAATCTGTGGAACAACCTTCCCATCGCTATCCGTGCGTCAGACTCCGTTTTATCTTTTAAATCCCGTTTAAAAACTCACTTATTCAACATAGCTTTTCCGTCTAGTTAGTGTCCCTGTTTTATATTTGGGTCAATTTTTTATTTATGTACTTTATCTTTTAGCTGTATCTGTTCTTAGTAACTTTGTTCTCATATTCCCTTCTATTGCCGTATAATTAGTGCCCTTAACCTGATGTCATATGTGGTACTTTGTTAATAGTCTTTTATTTAATCATGTCTTAATTTTCCTGTTTTTATTGTAAAGCACTTTGGTGTACCGCTGGTCTTTTAAACGTGCTATACAAATAAAGTTGTACTGTATTGAATACAAGTCAGCTGTTCCACACAGATTTCAGGTTGCAGTTTGTAATGAGCCTGATCCTCAGGACCCTTTGCAGAGTGCTCAGTGTTTTTTATCAGAAGAGTTATTTATTATTTCAAAGCCACACTGATTCTCCTTCAGCCTCCTGTCATTTATCTGTTTAACTGTTTTCAGAGAGAACCTGAGCGTCCCTCGATCATTTTACTTTGCATGCCTGGATTGCTCTCCCTCAAACTCCCTCCCCAGGATTTTGGAGCCATTCGTTCACGTTCTCTCGTCAGAATGTTTGTTTTTACTGAATTGAACTGGCTGCGTCTTTGGAAAGAAATTTAAACGCAGTGTTAGTAAATCACGCTGCACTTGTAGTGTCACAAGAATTTGCCGCAGTAAGTCTGTCACGTGGCAAATACAAATACCTCTTATTTTCTTATATTTTACTGCTGTGATTGAATTGTCAGATGGTCTGTGAATTATGGAAAGTGAACTTAGTTAAAACAGTAAAAGTAGGACTGGCCTTGTATAAGTGATGAGTGTAAATTGCATTATTAAATAATATGTAGACTAAGTCTAAAAAAACACACAGCTGCATTAAGGTATAATACAATATGTCTGGGATTTCATGCCTGACATGTGTTCATCTGTCACAGGATGAAGAGTAAATATACAGCTTTATAGATAATGGTCTGAACGATTTCTTGAATCTTTCTTTTTTAGAGCTGAGGCTGAATCTGCCAGTGGGAGAAGGACCTCTGCTGTCTCAGAAGTATGGAGTGGAACGGGTGAGATGGGTTGTCCATGATATAAAGCAGTTTGAGTCAGGAAGTCACTGAACAAACACCTCCAAAGGAAAGGAAGCATTAAAGCTCTTTTCATTAGTATTTGGAGAATTGGAACAGCTCTTATTATAGAAACAGATCCTTCTGGGCCACATCTCTCACTTCCTAGCCTGCCTAAGCAAAGTGGAGCTTTGACTGACACGCAGTCATGGTTGAAGGTCGAAGGGTGCAGTGGGTGTGTGCCAAAGTATGAATTAAAAAAAACAAAGTCACCACCTACTGGTGAGATTTAATCTCTGCCACCACAGTACCCAGTGATTTTCAAAGGTAACAACTGACACATCACACCCAAAGGTTAATTCCTTTTCTGCCTGTTCTGTGTGTCACTTCTGTGGGATTACTACACGGATGGCACATTATCCTGACACTGGCTTTGCTACAATTTTGTCTAAACCTTGCATCAGCTATCTATTTAACATAAGTTAACTTAATATTATCCATTTTACCAGTTGTGAAGACATAAGTCAGCCATAGATGTAAATTTAGGGTTTGCATAGTGTGAGCTGTAATTTTGGGAGAAAATCGAAGATTCCCCGCTCGCCCCTGCATCTTTATCCTTCAAGCTCGGGTCCTCTACCAGAGGCCTGGGAGCTTGAGGGTCCTGCGCAGTATCTTAGCTGTTCCCAGGACTGCGCTCTTCTGGGCAGAGATCTCCGATGTTGTTCCCGGGATCTGCTGGAGCCACTCGCCTAGCTTGGGAGTCACCGCACCTAGTGCTCCGATTACCACAGGGACCACCGTTACCTTCACCCTCCACATCCTCTCGAGCTCTTCTCTGAGCCCTTGGTATTTCTCCAGCTTCTTGTGTTCCTTCTTCCTGATATTGCTGTCATTCGGAACCGCTACATCGATCACTACGGCCGTCTGCTTCTGTTTGTCTACCACCACTATGTCCGGTTGGTTAGCCACCACCATTTTTTTCCGTCTGTATCTCACAGGATCTTAGCTCGGTCATTTTCTTTTGATTTTATTTTGACTTCGGGACTTCCAGGTTATACTCGGCACAGATGTTCCTGTACACTATGCCGGCCACTTGGTTATGGCGTTCCATGTATGCCTTGCCTGCTAGCATCTTGCACCCTGCTGTTATGTGCTGGATTGTCTATGGGGCATCTTTACACAGCCTGCACCTGGGGTCTTGCCTGGTGTGATAGACCCCAGCCTCTATGGATCTTGTGCTCAGAGCTTGTTCTTGTGCTGCCATGATTAGTGAATACCTTCTTCTCAATCCCTTCCTTAATCCCTTTAACTGCTGCTGTCTCTTAGTTTTGATGGCCCCCAACTGGCCCAAATCATCTATCCAATCATTTATTCTTTGGGTCATTAATTGCTACCCAAGACAGCTCGCAATCAGCAAAGTTGCCACCAGCCAAATTAGCATTAAGCAAATGCAACACACTAGATAGGTACACAAGATGATGCTTTAAAGCAGACCTTCCCAAAGTGTGGGGCCCGCCCCCTATGGGGCCATTGCAGGTGGGGGGGGGGGCGCGGTGTGAAAAGGGGGGAAAGAAAACAAAACGCTTGGACACTGCTAGCACGGGCGCCCACAGAAACGCAAAGCAGGAGATGAAGCGTCGCTGAATATGTTTCCAAACCAACTTCCTTCCAAGCCAAAGACTAGAAAACATGGTGAAGCAAATCTTCCCTTTGGCTTCACCTGCAGGAGTGCCGAGGTAGGTCTCCCTGCAGGGTTGGTGTTTCCTTCGTCGGGAGCAGCGCTGGGCTGTTTAGATCACGGACAAACAGGATCCCACATTCTTGATCTTTAGTTCACAAACACTTGTTGTAATGACTAACTACTCCTGACATGTTGGAGATGTTTGCTCTTTATACAGTAAAGTTACAGCAGGATACAAATAACATCAGGCTGATCCTGCCACGATTTGTTCCCCCGGTTCAAGTCACGGACAAACAGGATCCCACAGCTGTTTATGTTTTTAAACCCATTTTGCACAGAGAGGCATTTTTTGAAAAATGTATTGATGTTGAATATTATTACACAGGAAAAAACAACTACACGTAAAATAATCACACGGTGACGCCTCTGCCTTTGTAAATGGAGGGACAGTAACTGCGTTTTTATATGTAAGCGTGTAAAACCTGCAGATAGTCAGATGATAAAGTCCAGAGGGAGAGGGGATTTATCCACCTCAATGAACTCTGGCCAGTCGCTGTTCATCAGGACTCCCCGTTTGGACCATGGAAGTGGTGGACTTGCCGGGACAGTATCTCCTGCAGAGCTATGGACTCTGAGACTAAGGTTGGTCTATCAAATATATTTTACTGTGTTTTAATTTACAGCCCTTCTGGTGTTTTTATTCAGGATTTCACAAGTGAGCGACCATTTGTTATTTTTAACCTTAGTTTTCCTCTGGACACGCCACCATCTAATCTCATGATCCACTAGCAGATCATAAATCAGGATATTGCAGGAAGTTTTCTGATTTGTTGGAGCCAAATTTGATGAGGGGCTGCAATGATGCTGATGTTGCCACACAGTGTTTAACAATCACTGTTTGGAGACTTTAAATTCTGTGGCCCGTGTGAAAGCTGCCACCATGCCCAAATAAAAGAGATCATCCATGGATAAATGATGCCATATGGGAAGTCACTAATGCAGTACTAAAATGAGTCAAGTCGACAACATTTGATAATATTGTAAGAATCTAAATCTAAGACATAATCAATTCTATAGATCAGGGGTCAGCAACCCTGGGCACGCGTGCCAACTGGGTTAACTGATGGCACGACCATAGCTGGATTGGCCATCGACTTATGACCTGCAGTCTCTCTGGGTCAGACATAAACCAGGTTTAGGTGGAGTTTATTTTCGTTATGCTGACTTTTTACAGTCAGTTACAATAACTCGTACTGCGTACTAGCTAGCATGACGGAGTTTCTATACAGCTGGGTGGGTGCTATGATGTTACTGATAGTGAACTTTATTTTATTCATAAGGTTAGTTAGTAGAGTTGCTAACCGTCCCGTACAAACGGAATCGTCTCGTATTCAGAGTAAATATCACGCGCTTCGTATTGAGCTGAGAAGGGATGCAGTTTGTCCCGGACTTCAGCTACAATGAAAAAGACACAAAGCTGGAGTTATTCTGTCTTTGCTGCACAGCTGCCTCTTCTCCTCTCATTCTCTCCCCTCCCTCTCCTGTTGCTACTTTAATCATGAAACTGATCAATGATCAGCTGATCGGCTTTTCTCTCTTATTTGTTTATCGCCCACTTTGCGCCAGAAAGATGAAACCAGGAGATGTCCTTACTGAATCATCAGAGCTGAACAGGTGATGGAGAAACAGGTTTACCTTTCAGGTGACATGAATGAGTTGAAGTTATGAACTGTTTCTGAGAGACAAATAACACCAGGATCCTTTTCTAAGTAGCTGACAGCTGGTAACTGTGCAGGGGCGGGTCTAGCAAAGTGTTGCCAGGGGGGCAGGTAGGGCATTAACAGGGAGAGGGGGGCACAAAGAAATACTTTCTTATTCTCATTTAAAATGTCTCACTGTTATTAAATAATTATCTGAAGGTTACAACCAAAGTTTTTATCTGACGTAAAATGTATAGAAATCATACATATACCAACAAGACTGTGCATCACTGTCACAGCAGCGTTTGTTTTCATTGTTGTGAGGTGACCATAAATAGCATTTGCATTTTCTGTTGTACAGTTCATTTGCTGTTATGGATAAAAAGTCTTTTTTTTTGTTTCAGAACAGCTGATAACTATTCGCTGACAGCTGCCAACATCTGCAAACAAATATAATTCTACAAAGTTGTTCTATGTAGTGTGTAACTGTTCATATAGAGCGTTATTAAATTTATTGCTAATGCAATCATATGGCACACTGACTTCTGAGGAAATTTTAGATCGCACTCATCATCAGAAACGTTGCCGACCCCTGTTATAGATCATGACGTTATGAAATGGTGAAACTCCCATCAAGTGAGAGCCGGCTCCCACTTTGAACACAAACACAGTTATGATCTGTGAACAAAGTGAAGATTGCAAGAGTGTGAGCCAATGAGAAACCCAAGGGACAAAACATTAGACCACAAAACACACAGAGGCGCAGCACGCACAGGAATGAGAGGCGGAAGGTGATTGTAGTTCCTATTGACAGGGTAGAGCCTAATATTGTGCTAATTGCAAAGTTTACTTTTGTCTGCATGTCACATTTATGATTAAAAACAAATGTAATCAAATTAGATATTGATATTTTCATATGGGAATTGATCCTACAACATGAAATGCTGGTATTGGAAGTATCGATATTTCAGGATTGCTCCTCACGTCACTACTCTCAGTCAGTGAGTGAGAAGGGAAAAGAAAGTGTTAGTGGTCCTGTGACCAGGCACCAGTTAGTGGATTCTACTGTTTGTAAACAGGCAGTGCCGACTGTCTTACAACATACTTCATGCATTTGCTGCATTGAGTTACTATTTTCAGGGCCTTAATTGAGCCTTAATATTCCAATCTTCTCTGGGTTTCCCCCCTGGTCCATGTCGTTATGATTCACTAAGGCAATGACATTTACATGTTTAATAAGTATTTGCTTTAAATGGGAAATTAGCTAGTCCCTGGTGAATCTCCAAGTAACACATCTGTGACTTCATGTCAGTTTCACTGCACATCACACTCAGTTGAAAATTTAAAAAGGAATTTGTTTGGAGACTTAGGAACAACACAGCTAGATGGAATTTAGCATAAAAGCAAGATTTACACTTTAATATATCATTTAAAACAATATGAAGGCGATGATGACCCCTCCTCTCCGTTTGGATGGGGAAACTCAGATACAAGCATGTTTGCACATATGTGGGTATAGAGACAGCCATGAACTGCGGCGATTTGACACCGAAATGCTTAGGTTATCAGTATGTGTGTGTGTGCATGCACATGTATGCATGTGTGTGTGTGTTTGTGTGTATGCGCTTGCATGCGTTTACATGCGCAGAGAAGTGGGCCAGTTGCAATGAATCAAATTGACTGGAGAGACAAAAATGGAGCTCGGAACAAAATGAGGCCAACCTCACAGATGTTCAATAAAGTGAACAAATTCAACTTTACAGTAAATAAAAGCAGAAAACAACAGTTGGCAGTTTCTGTGTTACACTTTCAGGGTGAGGACAGCCTCCTGAAGAGTATTATGATGGCTTAATTGAAGAATCTGACTGCATCTGTGTCCTTGTGATTTGCGTGTTTTTGTGTAAGCAGGCATTTTTATTTGTAAGCATGTAAGACTGACTTATGTCACCTTCCTAATCAAACTCTGTTATCTTTCTTTCTTTGACTCTCAATAATTACCATAAAGAAGAAAAGAAATATAAAAGTTTGTTATTCTGATGCTTCTACCTCTACTTGTTCTTCAGAGATCATAAACCAAACAAATGCTTTTGCTTTCAAAGCTTCAATGTCATGAGTGGATTTTTGAACCCAGCACTTTGGGTTCTTAGTTTGATTATTCTTCACTTTGTCTTTAGTCTGGGGTTTTAGTTTCAGTAAATGGGTTTCAGTTAGTATTTTACTTACACATTAGTTTGTATAGGGTTTTGTTATTTCCTTAGTCTTCCCTTCTGTGTCAGCTTTGTTTTTAGTGTCATTGCCTCTGTGTTTGCTACTTCCTGTTTAGGTTTGCGTCCCCTTGTCTCATTAGTTAAATTCTGTTCACCTGTCTCTTGTTTCCCTTGACGTCTCCTCTCTCACTAATCACCTGTTTGTATTTAAGCCCTCCGTTTTCCTCAGTTTCATGTTGTATTGTACTGTTTCTCTGCCGGTGTATTTCCTCAATAATTCCTGTTAGTATTATTTATCTCAGTGTTTCATGAAGCCTCGCCTATCTCTACCAGATGTGAGATGAGAACTGAAATGCTCGAAACAATTGTGCCAGAATTGTATTGATGTTTCAAAAAAATCTGAAACACATCTCCACAGTGACACCTATTGGTCACTTTTGCTATTGTCAGATCTTGATAACACTATTCTCTGAAACAACAGGCAATCCAAATCTAAACAGTTTTTTCTTTTTTTAAATAATTATTATGATTAATGTAGAATTTAAAGAAATCCCCATACAAACAGGGAAAAGAACAATGTGCTTCAGAAAATACTCCTTCTGTTTACATATGTGAGGTTGTTTCAGTTGCTTAGTTCGGTTGTGATGTTTTATTTCTAATTCATTCAAAAGTAAATATTGAAATAAACAAGACTAAATGTGTTTTAGTCTTTCACGTGTTTTTCAGTGGCTGCACAGAATGTCAGTGACTGATGGGTTACAGTGAGGAGGAAGTCACTAAATGACACGTCTTGATGAATGCATCAAGCAGGTAATGAAACCTCAAACACTTGACTCTGTTCATCTGGATGTAGCAGAAAAAACTTGGGGTGTTTGTGTCATTAATACACACAGTCCCAATTAGGGATGGGTATCGTTTAGGTTTTATCCGATACCGGTGCCAAATCGGTACTTTTGAAACGGTGCCGGTGCTTAAACGGTGCTTAAAGAATGGAGAACACAAAATTGGTCCAAAAACCTCTCATGTTCAGCTGGTTCACCAGGCCATCAGACTGCTGAACACGTCATAGACACCTCAGCTAACATTATGCACTCCATACTGTACAGTAATGCCACTGTTTTGCACATGTCTCAACTCTGTATATTTTATATATTTTATTTATTGTTTACTCTATTTAATTTGTAAAATATGTGTACACACACACACACACACACACACACACACACACACACACACACACACACACACACACACACACACGTAGGAAAATATTTAGTATACACATCCAGAAATGCATACACTATTATATATTGTACATATATTTATTAGTTTCAGATGTAGCCATTCTTGTATTTTGCTTGTTTACATTATTGTATTTTGCACAACTCTGTTGCTTGTGAAGCTCGCACACAAGAATTTCACTCACATGTGCTGTACCAATGTACCTGCACATGTGATGTGACAATAAAAGTGATTTGATTTGATTTGGTTTTTGTAAAAAGATAACAATGTTAGCCTTTTCTGCAGCTATAGGGCATATATGGTATCACTCTTGGCTGGAAGCAGTGCTTAAACAATGGAAAAAACACAAACTTTGTCCAAAAACCTCTCATGTTTAGCTGTTTCCCTCTTTTTCTTTGGTCATTTTAGCCTTTTTGGCCAGGGTGAAGGGAGTATCTGCCATCAAACAAGAAGACAGCCGCATGTAGATATGATGATGTTTGCTAGTTCACCTTACATGCATTAATTTAATAACGTGGTTAGCCTACTCAACGTAAATTACTCACGCAGAGAAGAACGGCTGCTGCTGCATCATCATCCTCATCATTTCTGCTACACTGGCAGGGCTAGGGGCCAGGACTCTCCTCTTCGTGTTTTTGGGTATGTTGCTAACTCCGGGTCCGATAACAGGCACCACACCGCAGTAGATGCGCTCGGTGTGAGGTCTCGCAGCAAGCTATCAAATACAGCGCATTTCTTGGTTTTTGGAGAAAAAAAAACGCTATGCGTCGCCAGGTGTTTCATCGGATTTGAGGAGTTACCTCCTTTGACAGTATCATCTTAAAGCACTTGTTGCTGCTGAGTTTGCATCTTTTGCTGTGAAGTACAGTCAGACTTTTGACCGCTTCGCCTTGGGCATTTTTAATCTGTAGCTCTGCATAAAAGAACGTACGTACCTGGCCCCGCCTACTATCCTCGGAAACGTAAAATGATTGGCTAGAAGTGTATCACAGCTCAGGAAAAAAAAGCACTTTCTGAACATGCAGTTTATTGAAAACAACAAACTGAAACAGGCTGTTTTACAGCTGATCAAATGTTTAGGACCACATCCCAAATCTGTGCAAGAATGTGGGTTCATTGTGACGTTTTGGTGGC